>NW_027052900.1:0-105000 GCF_011386835.1 Chrysemys picta bellii
CAGAGGAGAGGACCCCCAATCAGCACCTCCTGATGGCTGCAGCCCTGGCTGCTGAGCTGATGGGCCAAAGGGGGGAGAAGGAAGAGACAGAAACTTTCCAGACACTCCCAGTCCCTGGCTAAAGCCCCCCCCCCCTTCACAGACCGGATCCCCCTTCCATGGAGATTGAGAGAAGGAAACTTGGGCCAGACCCCACCTTCCCTCTAGACACCTGTCCCCTCCCCATATCTTCCATCAGCCCCTGGGCTGGGCTCCCCCACTGACCTGGAGCTGTTCCCTGGAAGGGGAGTGTCCAGGAAAGCTGGTAACTCCGCCCCTCCCCAAATCCCTCAGGGCTGGGATCTGCTAGATCCGATATTGAGGGAGCAGGAGGAGGGTTTGTGGAGAAACGGGGGATGGAATGGTTGGGGCTGGTGGAGTTGGGACGCAGAGCGAGCTGGGGGCTGGGGCTATCGAGTGTTTGAGGATCATGCGATAAGAAGAGAGGGAGAGCATGGAGGGGCGAGGGGGAGAGGTGCTGCCGCTGATCATTCATTCGCTTTCTACCTTCTCCCTGCCCCTCTGCATTCAAAAAGCACCAAGAAGAGGGGCTAATTTCCCCAGGGCCTTTTACGGGCGGCCCAGAGATCCCACCTCTGCCTCCACAGCATTGTCCTTGGAGGTTCCTTCTGTGGTAGGAAATGTGCTCGGGATGAGCCAGCACATCCCTATGACGCTCCACCAGATTTGCTAGTGTAAACTGACGCTGAGCATCTCATGTGTTCTCACCCCCACCCCCGCGTTAGCAGAGTGACTGCTAGTGCCTGAATTCCCCCTTTGGGGCCGGATTGTCTCAGTCCCAGAGATTGTCACCTTGCTCCAGGCCGTGGGGAAAAGCATTTAGTGTTTGTACACTTTCTACCTTATGGACCAGAATTAACTAGATGATAAAATAGTGGGACATTAAGATGTGGTGCTTTCCCTCCAGTGCTATTGGAGGGTGATGGGGTGAGTCTGAGGGATTCCCTCCTTCCCCCTTCACCATCACCCTCCATCCCTGACACAGCAACCTCTGTCCAGCAATGAAGAGTTTTATCCTCTCCTTATCCTATCTCTCCACCTCCCAAAGGGTCACATGCCACAGGGGTTTTTCTCTCTTTGGGACGGCCGCTTAGTTGCACACTCCCATATTAGTCTAGTTTGACAGGAGGTAGCTCAGATTTGTTGAGGACTTCATGAGACCAATGATCATTTGCCGGAAGAGTCTTTTCTTTAATTACAGGTTTTTTTAATTTTTGTCTAACCCTTTCTCATGAGATTTGTGGTGTTTGAACAATGACTGTGGTCGATCTCTCAGCACAGACACCGCGGGTGCGAGCTGGAGTCACGCTCCGAGGGGCAGAGACTGAGACAGGGAATGAAGTTACTGCCTGATACAGTCAGGAGTGGGGAAGTGGGGGACAGAGCTGGGAAAGTGCTGGGTTTGCTCTTCAGAGCCAGAACGAGCCGAGGCTCAGAGCTGTGAACTCCCTGCGTCAGAGCCGGAGAGACTAGAAGCCGACGCTGAACTCTAAAGGGCCATGAATGACATCCCAAGAAGAATGACGCAGGGAGGGGGCAGCGTCTCCCGACTGCTGAGATGACGAGGATGGGCACAGGCAGGAGGGTGCTGGGATGTCAGCAGTTGTAGCCAGCCTTGAAGCCAGGTCCTCCCACATCACTGAGGCCAGAGGAAAAGGAGGAGCCTTAAAGCCCCGCTGGTCGCCCCCTCCTCGTCTACCCCCGTGTCCTCCTGTGTCAGGACAAGAGAGACTCCCTCTGCCCACTCACCCCACATTCACCCCTCTCAGCTGAGCTCCTTGGATTCCCTGCCGTCCGCGTGTGGCTTTTGTGCCTGGGTCCCAGCGTCGCTCATGGCTTCTCTGCACTTTTCTACCCATTTATAAATGCTGCTGTTGCTGGGGCCTGCAGGAGTGGGGGCAGCAGTGGGCTGAGCTGGGCTGGGGGTGGGGAAAGGAGTCTGTCTTTGTTTGTCCTTTGAAATAATAAAGTAGAATTGAGTTTCTCCCACTCCCAGTGTCCTTTGATTTGCATTAACTTGCTACCAGCTCCAGAGTTACACAACGCAAACGTGGTCTGCAGTGGGTAGAAATGCACGGTGAGGTCATAGAAGCATAGAATATCAGGTTTGGAAGGGACCTCAGGAGGTATCTAGTCCAACCCCGTGCTCAAAACAGGACCAACCCCAACTAAATCATCCCAGCCAGGGCTTTGTCAAGCCTGACCTTAAAAACCTCTAAGGAAGGAGATTCCACCACCTCCCTAGGGAACCCATTCCAGTGCTTCACCGCCCTCCTAGTGAAAAAGATTTTCCTAATATCCAACCTAGACCTCCCCCACTGCAACTTGAGACCATTACATCCTCAACACCCCCTTCTCTTTCTCTCCAGACTATTCTTTTAACCATTTGATGTCCCTTTTAATCTCTAGGCTCCCAGCAGTGACAAAACAGCAGTGATGGTACTGCCTGGGGTCTGGAAGTGAGCCATTGTTTTCGACTTGTTCCCAAAATGATTTGTTGGGAGGCTGCTTATGTATAGCTACCACTGAGAACAGTCTAGCTCCATCCTCTTTGGAACCCCCTTTCGGGTAGTTGAAAGCAGCTATCAAATCCCCCCTCATTCTTCTCTTCCGCAGACTAAACAATCCCAGTTCCCTCAGCCTCTCCTCATAAGTCATGTGCTCTGGCCCCTTAATCATTTTTTTTTTGCCCTCCGCTGGACTCTTTCCAATTTTTCCACATCCTTCTTGTAGTGTGGGGCCCAAAACTGGACACAGTACTCCAGATGAGGCCTCACCAATGTCGAATAGAGGGGAACGATCAAATCCCTCGATCTGCTGGCAATGGTCCTACTTCTACAGCCCAAAATGCCGTTAGCCTTTTTGGCAACAAGGGCACACTGTTGACTCATATCCAGCTTCTCGTCAACTGTAACCCCTAGGTACTTTTCTGCAGAACTGCTGCCTAGCCACTCGGTCCCTAGTCTGTAGCAGTGCATGGGATTCTTCTGTCCTAAGTGCAGGACTCTGCACTTGTCCTTGTTGAACCTCATCAGATTACTTTTGGCCCAATCCTCTAATTTGTCTAGGTCCCTCTGTATCCTATCCCTACCCTCTAGCCTATCTACCACTCCTCCCAGTTTAGTGTCATCGGCAAACTTGCTGAGAGTGCAATCCATCCCATCATCCAGATCATTAATGAAGATATTGAACAAAACCAGCCCCTGTACCAACCCTTGGGGCACTCCGCTTGATACCGGCTGCCAACTAGACATGGACCCATTGATCTCTACCCGTTGAGCCCGCCGATCTAGACAGCTTTCTATCCACCTTATAGTCCATTCATCCAGCCCATAGTTCTTTAACTTGCTGGCAAGAATACTATGGGAGTTCGTATCAAAAGCTTTGGTAAAGTCAAGGAATAAGACCTCCACTGCTTTCCCCTCATCCACAGAGCCAGTTATCTCGTCATAGAAGGCAATTCGGCTAGTCAGGCAAGCCCTTGGTGAATCCATGCTGACTCTTCCTGATCACTTTTCTTTCCTGTATGTGCTTCAGAATTGATTCCTTGAGGACCTGCTCCATGATTTTTCCAGGGACTGAGGTGAGGCTGACTGGCCTGTAGTTCCCCAGATCCTCCTCCTTTCCTTTTTTAAAGATGGGCACTACATTAGCCTTTTTCCAGTCATCCGGGACCTCCCCTCCCGATTGCCTTGAGTTTCCAAAGATAATGTCAACGGCCCTGCAATCAAATCAGCCACCAACTCGTTTAGCACTCTTGGATGCAGTGCATCCGGCCCCATGGACTTGTGCTCGTCCAGCTTTTCTAAATACACCTCTACCCCAATATAATGCTGTCCTCCGGAGCCAAAAAAATCTTACTGCGTTATAGGTGAAACCGCGTTATATTGAACTTGCTTTGATGCTTTGATCCGCCGGAGTGCGCAGCCCCGCCCCCAGAGCGCTGCTTTATCGCGTTACATCCAAATTGGTGTTATATCGGGTCGCGTTATCGGGGTAGAGGTGTAGTCCTGAACCACTTCTTTCTCCACAGAGGGCTGGTCATCTCCTCCCCATACCGTGCTGCCCAGTGCAGTAGTCTGCGAGCGGACTTTGTTTGTGAAGAGGCAAAAAAAAGCATTGAGTACATTAGCTTTTTCCACATCTTCTGTCGCTTGGTTGCCTTCCCCATTCAGTAAGGGGCCCACACTTTCCCTGACCACCTTCTTGTTGCTAACATACCTGTAGAAACCCTTCTTGTTCCTCTTAACATCCCTTGCTAGCTGCGACTCCAAGTGTGATTTGGCCTTCCTGATTTCACTCCTGCATGACTGAGCAATATTTTTATACTCCTCCCTGGTCATTTGTCCAATCTTCCACTTCTTGTAAGCTTCTTTTTTGTGCTTAAGATCAGCAAGGATTTCACTGCTAAGCCAAGCTGGTCACCTGCCATATTTACTATTCTTTCTACACATCGGCATGGTTTGTTCCTGCAACCTCAATAAGGATTCTTTAAAATACAGCCAGCTCTCCTGGACTCCTTTCCCCCTCATGTTATTCTCCCAGGGGATCCTGCCCATCAGTTCCATGAGGGAGTCAAAAGTCTGCTTTTCTGAAGTCCAGGGTCTGTATTCTGCTGCTCTCCTTACTTCCTTGTGTCAGGATCCTGAACTCGATCATTTCATGGTCACTGCCTCCCATCCACTTTTGCTTCCCCTACTAATTCTTCCCAGTTTGTGAGCAGCAGGTCACATTGTACAGACAAAGGCGCTTCTGTCCTGTGGAAGAAAACAAACATGGCACATCCTGTGCAGGTCACAAGAGCTGAGCGCTCACCATCCATATCACCTTCCTTCTAAGAGCTTCCTCAGCTGTTGCAGGAACTACTCAGAGAAGCCTGTAAAATGGAAGCCTCGGTGGGCTCCAGGGCCGGCTCCAGCATTTCTGCCGCCCCAAACCAAAAAAAAAAAGCCGTGATCGGCAGTGGCAGTTCAGCGGCAGGTCCTTCGCTCCTGGATGAAGTGAGGGACCTGCCGCCCCCGAATTGCCGCAGGTGCCGCCCCTCTCCCTTGGCCGCCCCAAGCACCTGCTTGTTAAGCTGGTACCTGGAGCCGTCCCTGGTGGGCTCTCTTCCTATATCTCTTCCTACACCTGGCAGTTAGTGCTTGGCTTATGCCCTGAAGCAGGAGGGTTGAAACCCTGACCCCCAGGTCATTTATCCTGTCTCTGGGAGAAGAGTTGGGGTTGTTACCTGCTCCTGCAAACCTGGCAGCTTTTCAGTTTGAAACTTTTGTTTCTCTGCTCTCCTAGGACCAAGCCCCAGAACCTGTCTCTTAAGGAGGCCTGTTAACTGCTTCTGCCTCCAAACCCTGTTGTACCCAGTTATCTTTAACTGCCCCCAACTCAGCCACCCCGCATCCCTCCGGGTCCCCTAATGCTGCCCCCATTTTCTTCTTAATCTCATCCCAGATTGATCCCTTAACTGGAATGGGCCCTGATTTTTCCGTATCCCTTAATCCAAAAAATCCATTACCCCTGCTTGCCAGAACCCACAACTACCATCACGAGAGTCCGCCATAATAACCCCCTCCAAGCAGCTGTGCGCACTGTTGGGGAGAGGGACTTACAGGCTGCCACGCACCTGTCCGACGCAATGCATGTGAGTCATGGCACCAAGATGTTCGAGGGTTTATCCCTTCACCCTCCACTCCCTGGTTCTTCTCACGTAAACAGAGAGCTGCAAAACTAGAAGTCCGAAGGTGCAGACAATTTGATGTTTATTGGGCTTAGATTCCAGCAAGCAATGGGTCCAGTTTCCTTTTGTCTTTTTCCCTCGACCTACTTCCTGGTTGCCCCCAATTTGTATAGTAATAGTCTCAACTATACCTTAACCAATCATTTTATGGAAATTTAACTAACCAATCCTAACATATTGTAACATAATTATCTAACCAATTATATCCCAGCACCTTAATTGGTTTACACCCAGCAAAATTAATTCTACAGCAGACAGAAACAATCAAAGAACCAGACAGATTCCATACAGTTTAACAATGGAGAAGTGGGGACATAAAGACAAAATAACAAGAAGTGGGGGTTTCACAATCACAACTATTGATAGGTGAGTTCTTGCCAGACAGGATGCTGTGAAATTAAATTTTCTTTAACCATCTTAAGATTTGTCTCTTTACCTGGCGGTGATGGGCACTAACGGGACAGAATCGCCTTTCTAACAGCCCAATCCCCTCTGATTTCAATGGGAACGGCGGCGCGGCGCTAAATAGGCTGCGGCTGCGCAGCTTAGAGGGAACTGAGATGTGCAGTGGTGCAGAATTCCCCCAGGAGTAAAGTTCATACTGCTGGCTTTGCTGGCGCCACCACAGTGTCTGTTGGGCAAATGGTGGAACTGCAGCACTTCTCGGTGGCCTTTCTGGAGATCCCGGCAGCTCTAGCCAGCTTCTTGCTGGCTATTTTCCTGCTGAGAGCCACTGGCTGGTTCTTGTGGCTTGTCCTGGGGCCCAGCTACTGCTGGCTGACTTTGAAGGAGCCAAGGTGCCGGTGATCTCTGCTAACCCCTGAGCCCCAACTGGATGTGGTTCTTGTTCTTCTGCACAGCATCGCTCGTGGAGAACAAGGACCTGCAAATGTGCATTCATATTCTATCATTGTTTGAACAAGGAGGAGTCCTGTGGCACACTAAAGACTAACACATTGATTTGGGCATAAGCTTTCATGGGCTGGAACCCACTTCATCAGATTTACGGCACTCCCAGCTATCTCCGTGACACCACAGATTTCCTGAGAAAACTACAATGCATTGGTGACCTCCCAGAAAACACCATCCTAGCCACCATGGATGTCGAGGCTCTCTACACAAACATCCCACACACAGATGGAATACAAGCTGTCAGGAACAGTATCCCTGATGATGACACAGCACAACTTATTGCGGAGCTCTGTGACTTTATCCTCACGCACAATTATTTCAAATTTGGTGACAATATATACCTCCAGACCAGTGGCACCGCCATGGGCACCCGCATGGCCCCACAATATGCCAACATTTTTATGGCTGACCTGGAACAACGCTTCCTCAGCTCTCGTCCACTCATGCCCCTTCTCTACCTACGCTACATTGATGACATCTTCATCATCTGGACCCATGGGAAGGAGACCCTGGAAGAATTCCACCATGATTTCAACAGCTTCCACCCCACCATCAACCTCAGCCTGGACCAATCTACACGGGAGGTCCACTTCCTAGACACCACCGTACAAATAAGCCATGGCCACATTAACACCACCCTATACCGAAAACCCACCGACCGCTACGCCTGTCTTAGAATCATAGAATCATAGAATCATAGAATATCAGAGTTGGAAGGGACCTCAAGAGGTCATCTAGTCCAACCCCCTGTAGAGAGAACATGGAAACGATTGCTCACCTGTATTTCCATTGCTGGTGCATGGACGCTCCTCTTTCTCCTTCTGGAGGTCACATGCTGCCAAACCTCCTCACAATCCTTCTGTCCCTGCTGCGCCTGCTTCATGCCTCCAGCTTCCACCCTGGTCACACCACACGATCCATCGTCTACAGCCAAGCACTGAGGTACAATCGCATCTGCTCAGACAGAGACCAACATCTACAAGATCTTCACCAAGCATTCTCAAAACTATGATACCCAAACAAGGAAATAAAGAAACAAATCAACAGAGCCAGACGTGTACCCAGAAGCCTCCTGCTACAAGACAGGCCCAAAAAAGAAATCAACAGAATTCCACTGGCCATCACCTACAGTCCTCAGCTTAAACCTCTCCAACGTATCATCAGTGATCTACAACCCATCCTGGACAATGATCCCTCACTTTCACAGACCTTGGGAGGCAGGCCAATCCTCGCCCACAGACAACCCGCCAACCTTAAGCATATTCTCACCAGCAACCACGCACCGCACCATAACAACTCTAACTCAGGAACCAACCCATGCAACAAACCTCGATGCCAACTCTGCCCACATATCTACACCAGCAACACCATCACAGGACCTAACCAGATCAGCTACAACATCACCGGCTCATTCACCTGCACGTCCACCAATGTTATATATGCCATCATATGCCAGCAATGCCCCTCTGCTATGTACATTGGCCAAACTGGACAGTCACTCCGCAAGAGGATAAATGGACACAAGTCAGATATCAGGAATGACAATATACAAAAACCTGTAGGAGAACACTTCAACCTCCCTGGCCACACAATAGCAGATGTAAAGGTAGCCATCTTACAGCAAAAAAACTTCAGGACCAGACTCCAAAGAGAAACTGCTGAGCTCCAGTTCATTTGCAAATTTGACACCATCAGATCAGGATTAAACAAAGACTGTGAATGGCTTTCCAACTACAGAAGCAGTTTCTCCTTCCTTGGTGTTCACACCTCAACTGCTAGCAGAGCACCTCACTCTCCCTGACCTGCCTCTGGAAATTTCCATTACTTGCATCTGAAGAAGTGAGGTTCTTACCCATGAAAGCTTATGCTCCCAATACTTCTGTTAGTCTTAAAGGTGCCACAGGACCCTCTGTTGCTTTTTACAGATTCAGACGAACACGGCTACCCCTCTGATACTTCATCAGATTTGTTAGTCTTTAAGGTGCCACAGGACTCCTCGTTGTTTTTGCAGAAACAGACTAACACAGATCCCCCTCGGAAACTTATCTTTGTTTAATCAATGAAAGCAAACTAGAGCCTCAGAGGACCGGAACTGATTTTAGACGATGGACAGGTTTGCTCGGCGTTTGCACATTTCAACAGGGAAAATGTTGAACGATTAAATTCATTTCACTTCCCCATTCAGTGGAACTCCTGAACATACAGGAGATGGATATGAAAATATATTTCAATTAAAAAAGAACACATTTAAGAGAGCACCTAGATTTGAATCAGCAACCACTTTATCTGTTGTCGAATGTGCTACCACGGGGGTCTATGAGGCGGTAGAGTATTAGAGCCAGTGATCTTGAAGAGTGAAGGAGACACTTATTTCAAAGAGCTTCTCTTACATTCCCAGACATGGGTGGTTTTAAAAATGGGGTTTCATTACATTTTCTATCTGCATGTAAACACCACAGCTTGCACAATCCCCACAACTGCTCAGTCTCACCACAGCACAACTTTAGGGGGCCCACACCCAGCTCTGCGGCCTTTAACCTCTTCAGCATTTCTCCAATGCCTTAAAGCCACAGGGCACATCATGTAACTCAAAGCCCTTAATCTCTATATCATTCATGACTGAATTCCCAAAGAATTCCCTTCTGACCAGAAGCAGAGAGCTCCTGGGAGTGTCGGCCACACTCCTGTGCCCTGGAGTAGAGGGGCTCTGGCAGGGGCAGGGCCCATAGTGCACAGTCACTTTGTTCTAGTTTGCACACTTGCTGGGTCTGTGGGAGAATTCTTGTCTCCCATACAGCAGGCCTGGGCTTCATTCATGGCCAGTGCAGACCTGAGTTTTAGGCTTAGATGTAAAAATTGCAGAATTGAAGCTTGAAAGACAGGCCAGTTCCCTCCCCTGCCCCCATAGCATTTCACATCTTTACAGCCAAACTCGAGGACTTTCTGAGTGATCTGTCCTAGTTCAACCGTACGGTGCTGGGGTCCATGTAGGACTCACAGGGTAAAATTCTCTGGACTGTTATGGCAGGTCAAGTAGGGAGAGGGAGAAGCCTACTGGATGCTCTTAGTCCCCTGCCTGGCAGTGCTTTTAAAAGGAAGGAAGGGGATGGGAACCCCCCTGCCACTGGAGAATGTGGCCATTGATCCCACTGCCTCTCGCATGCGACGCGAGCGCTCAACCACTTGCGCTAATTCCACTGGACACAAGCAGCTGTCCTCAGCCCCCCTCTTATTCCAGAGACCACAACCGCCCTGCGGCTGCCCACGGCTCCTTTCCGAAAGGGCCGCTTCTCAGGCTGGTTTCTGTGGGCCGGCTAGCTCAACTGGTGAGAGCGTGGTGCTAATAACACCCAAGGGTGGCAGGTTTGTAGAAATGTTGGTAGTGCCCAGAACCTGCCCCCCCAAATACCCCCCCACACACACACCTCCCTAAGGGTTAGGGTTTGCGTTTGGGTGAGGGTCTGGGGTGCAGGCTGTGGGAGGGAGTTTGGGTGCAGGCTCTAGGCTGGGCAGGGGATTGGGGTGCAGGAGGGGTGAGGGGTGCAGGCTGTGGGAGGGAGTTTGGGTGGGGGAGGATGTCTGGGGTGCAGGCTCTGGGAGGGAGTTTGGGTGCTGGATGCAGGCTCTGGGCTGGGGCAGGGGGTGGGTGTGGAGGAGGGGGTGAGGGATGCAGGCTCTGGGAGGGAGTTTGGGGGCTAGAGTGGGTGGGTGTGCAGGAGGGAATTTGGGGACAGGAGGGGGTGTGTGGGGAGGGGGTGTGGGTGCAGGCTCTGAAGGGGTGCTTACCTGGGGCACCCCTCCAGCAGTGGTTCCTAGGCGGGGCGGGCTAGGAGGTCTCCATGCGCTCCTGTCCCCATCACCCCCGCAGCGTCCCATTGGCTGCAGGGGCGTTCGGGGCAGGGGCAGCGTGCGGAGACACAGGCCCCCCCGCCCAGCCACAGGGACATGCTGGCAGACACATGGAGCGAGTGCGCAGGAAGCCGCTCAGGCCTGTTGTACTGCCGGTGGTGGCAGTGGGGCCATTTTCAATCGCCCGGGGGCAGCAGGTGGGGCAGCAGGTGGGGCTGGCGGATGCGCAGGGGCGGCAGGTGGGGCCAGGGGAGAGACCCGGCCCCAAACTTCGCTGGAGCCAGGCCCCTGGGCCAGGAATATTCCTGGTGCCCAGCACCACGGGCCCATCTAACTCGCCACCTATGGCTTAGGGCCTGGGGCGTTTGGAACTGACAGACCAAAGGTCTCTTCCCCTCCCCTAACGGATGTCTCTAGTAACTGGATCTGGCGGCTGCAGCCCATGGGTTTGTTCCAAGGGGAAGTCAAACTGCAGCACGACAAGGACAATGTGGCCTCACCCAATAGGTCCCTGGAAGAGGATGGGGCATCTGCTCCCCGACTTGTGATGGCAATGGACAAACCCCACCCCCTTTCTGGGACTCGAACAAGGATCTGCTCAGGCAATCGCTGGGTATTTCCTGCCAGGCTCCCCTCTCAGACACTCCTGGGCCAGCCAGGGAGACAGGGACAGGAGCGAGGTCTCCAGAGACAAAATCCTGCAGTAACTCACCCCCCTTGGGGAGTCTTTTCATGCCATGGAGCAGTGGATGGCCCATTAGCAAGGCTCCAAGCCAGGCCCTTGAAAGCTGTCCTCTCCCACTGGATGGACGAGGAAGTCTAGAAGCTGAAAATAAGGAGCAGGATCTTGGCCAGTCTCCAGGATGCAGCTTTCCATATTAACCAACCAGCCGGTGCACACGGGTCCAGAAGCTGGCGATTTCTCCTGTGGCTGCTAGATGGCTCTAGATGGCCCAGTTTGGGGCGCCCCACGACAGAAAGGGTGGCCTGCCCTGCTCAGGCCATCAGGACTCAGTGGTCAGGAGGGGCGCTTGGGGACAGGAGCTCTCTGTTGCTGCAGGAGACGGAGACCCACAGCCTGTTAAACTCCCTAAGCTGTCAGGGAAGCTGAAGGTGTCGAAAGGGGAGAGCTTTAGCCGCAAGCTCAGCCAATCAGCACTGAGACTCTGAGGGGTGGGAAACTGATATTTCCCCCCAGATTGCCCAGGGATGGCTCAGGTCACCTGTGGGGCGGGACTGGGGTGGGACGGGGCAGAGCGGGGCGGGGCTGGGGGCGGGGACAGATCAGGGCAGGGCTGGGTGCCCGTTCCCCGCGGAGGTTGGCCCGGCCCCGCGCACCCCGGGCCGCACCGCCCCGCCCAGCTCGGGGGTCCCAGGGCGCTCAGCCGCGGTGCCCGGTCAGGTCTAAGTGGGACTTTCAGCCCCAGGACATTGCCGCCCGGCCCCGGTCCCCCCGCTGCACCCGGGGCCGGTGCGCTCACGGGGAACGGAGCATCTGCTTCTCCCGAGATGCTCCCCACGGCCACGGGAGACAGAGCTCGGCCCCCCTCGCGCGGGGATTGTGGCTGGGTCAGTCTGGGCCCCCGAGAGCGAGATGTCAACACTGGGCTTCAGCGCCAAAGGGTTTGACCCGAGCCCCGCTCCAGCCGCAGCTCCGGAGCCAGGACAAGCGAGGGCACGTTGCGGGGGAGGTGTTACAGGTGCTGCCGGTGACCTTTACATCCAAAGCCGTCTGTCCTCATGGGACTGACCTCTCCTTGCACCCCACACAATGCTCCTGAAACCGGATTAGTAAATGGAACGAATTTCCATTCAGACAGAACCAAGGGCTTAGACCTCAACTGCCTTCAGTGAAGATAACAACTCGTAATTGCTCACCTCAGGGTGGACTGATTTAAATTAAAGCCTTTATAATCAACACACAGAAAACCTTGCTTTGAATCCTCTATTGGAATTGTGTTTGGCATTCATACTTCAGTCATTTTCCTAAAGACGGGATAACTTTCCTTGGTGGGGAACCATCACAATGTCGATTTACGACTAAATGGAATCTGGGCATGAAATGTGCTGCTTTGTTTGTTTGCTAACCAGGAGGCTACGTCCTTCCTCGGATACGAAATCCTTTCAGCCGGCACCAGCCAGAAAACAAGTAGGCAAACATTTGACAGAACAGACAGAGAAACCTCACTGACAGACACCCGCATGGACGCTGTCTACATGCATGTGTGAACCAGCAGGGAGCTCTTACTGAAAAGTTCCCTCTTTAGCTGGGCATCTCGGGGGAATGGTGACTATTTTCTGCTTCCGCTCCGCGATTACAGTCAAACCGTGTGCCTAGGTTACAAAGAAGAGAAGAGCATTTCAGTCATTAAAAACTGAACAGAAAACCTGACCCTGCCAGGGAGAGTAACCCACACATTCACCTGGGATCTTGCTGCCAGGGCACTACAGAATGCAAGTGCTGAGGAGAATAATGCACTCCCCAGAGTCTGTCCTGGTCCAACCGTGAAAAGACCTTTGAGTCTTACCTCACCAGAGCCAGACCATAGGAAAGGACCAGTTCATGCGGTCTCATGTTGCCAGAGGTATCCAGGATTTACAGCCAATCAGATCTGCAGTGCAATCCACAGCTAAAGGCATTCTGTGTCCAGGCCTATGTAAGCGGGGGAATGGTCCCGCTATCGTGGGGACCTTTCCTGGCTCATACACTACCCCCGTCGAATTGGCTGGCGAAAGGATCTGAGTCCTTACTCCCACTCCCTTCACCCAGAGGCCCGCATGACTCCAGGACACCCCTTCTACTCTCGTGTGGCAGAGTCCTCGTAACCCAGACAAGGCTGGGCCTAGGATTCCTGGGGCTCGACCCTCAGTCTGGTTGTTGTACTTAGGACAGGGCTCGGGTGTCTCCATTCCGGGGTACTCTCTCTGCTCCGGACGCTTCCCTGACCCACTGATCATCGCATATAGTTCAAAGCAAACACAAGTTATTAAACAGCAAGTCATGAAAAATAAGGAGAAACTGGGGAAGGTGAAAGGAAAAGCCGTCACCCCGCTCTGTGGCATGGGGAACCCCAAACAGCTGTGGCTGGAACGTCAGGGCAGTTCACAGTCTGCTCCTCACACGTCCCAGGCCCCTGGCCAGGCCCTCGCTGTGCTGCAGGGACTCCGTGGGTCGGACACTCGCTCTGGCGGTGGCCACACGCCCTCAGGGTCTAGGTGGCAGGGCCCCTCCCCCCCGCGGGGGTTACAATACCCCTCCCAGTGCGGCCTGCAAGGCCTCCAGACTGTTGGGGTTTCCCTGTGCTGGGCCCGCTGCCCAAGGACCCCCTCACTCTGCCCAGCTGCTCCCCACACCTGGCTCCAGAGGGCTCCAGCCCCAGCCCCACACGGCTGCTGCTGCTCTGCCCCCCGCGCGGCCCCTGGGCTGCTCCTCTCCCCTCAGCTCAGCCCTGCTCAGGCAGCTCCAGCTCACACGGAGACGGGACCCCCAGCCTCCTGACTGCCCCAACGCCCACAGTCACACTCCCCTCCACTGCCCCCACAAACGTCCACCCCCACACTCCCCTCCACTGCCCCCACAAACTTCCCCCCACCCCCACACTCCCCTCCACTGCCCCCACAAACTTCCCCCCACCCCCACACTCCCCTCCACTGCCCCCACAAACTTCCCCCCACCCACACACTCCCCTCCACTGCCCCCACAAACTTCCCCCCACCCACACACTCACCTCCACTCCCCCCACAAACTTCCACCCACACCCACCCACACACTCACTTCCACTACCCCCACAAACTTCCCCCCACCCACACACACACTCACTTCCACTACCCCCACAAACTTCCCCCCACCCACACACTCACCTCCACTGCCCCCACAAACTTCCACCCACACACACACTCACCTCCACTGCCCCCACAAACTTCCACCCACGCCCACCCCACCCACACACTCACCTCCACTGCCCCCACAAACTTCCACCCACCCTCACCCACACACTCACCTCCACTGCCCCCACAAACTTCCACCCACCCTCACCCACACACTCACCTCCACTGCCCCCACAAGCTTCCACCCACGCCCACGCCACCCACACACTCACCTCCACTGCCCCCACAAACTTCCACCCACGCCCACCCCACCCACACACTCACCTCCACTGCCCCCACAAACTTCCACCCACGCCCACCCCACCCACACACTCACGTCCACTGCCCCCACAAACTTCCACCCACACACACACTCACGTCCACTGCCCCCACAAACTTCCCCCCACCCCCACACTCCCCTCCACTGCCCCCACAAACTTCCCCCCACCCACACACTCCCCTCCACTGCCCCCACAAACTTCCCCCCACCCACACACTCACCTCCACTCCCCCCACAAACTTCCACCCACACCCACCCACACACTCACTTCCACTACCCCCACAAACTTCCCCCCACCCACACACACACTCACTTCCACTACCCCCACAAACTTCCCCCCACCCACACACTCACCTCCACTGCCCCCACAAACTTCCACCCACACACACACTCACCTCCACTGCCCCCACAAACTTCCACCCACGCCCACCCCACCCACACACTCACCTCCACTGCCCCCACAAACTTCCACCCACCCTCACCCACACACTCACCTCCACTGCCCCCACAAACTTCCACCCACCCTCAACCACACACTCACCTCCACTGCCCCCACAAGCTTCCACCCACGCCCACGCCACCCACACACTCACCTCCACTGCCCCCACAAACTTCCACCCACGCCCACCCCACCCACACACTCACCTCCACTGCCCCCACAAACTTCCACCCACGCCCACCCCACCCACACACTCACGTCCACTGCCCCCACAAACTTCCACCCACACACACACTCACCTCCACTGCCCCCACAAACTTCCACCCACACCCACACACTCACCTCCACTGCCCCCACAAACTTCCACCCACGCCCACCCCACCCACACACTCACCTCCACTGCCCCCACAAACTTCCACCCACCCACCCTCACCCACACACTCACCTCCACTGCCCCCACAAGCTTCCACCCACGCCCACCCCACCCACACACTCACCTCCACTGCCCCCACAAACTTCCACCCACGCCCACCCCACCCACACACTCACCTCCACTGCCCCCACAAACTTCCACCCACACACACACTCACGTCCACTGCCCCCACAGACACCCCCACCCACACACTCACCTCCACTGCCCCCCACAAACTTCCACCCAGACCCCCCTACCCACACATTCAGCTCCACTGCCCCCACAAACTTCCACTCACGCCCACCCCACGCACAAACTCACCTCCACTGCTCCCACAAACTTCCACCCACACCCACCCACTCACCTCCACTGCCCCCACAAACTTCCACTCACACCCCCCACACACACTCACCTCCACTGCCCCCACAAACTTCCACCCACGCCCACCCCACCCACACACTTCCCTCCACTGCCCCCACAAACTTCCACCCACCCTCACCCACACACTCACCTCCACTGCCCCCACAAACTTCCACCCACACACTCACCTCCACCCACACACTCACCTCCACTGCCCCCACAAACTTCCACCCACCCCCACTCACACACTCACCTCCGCTGCCCCCACAAACTTCCACCCACACACTCCCCCAATACACACACTCACTTCCACTTCCCCCACAAACTTCCACCCCCACCCCCACGCTCACCTCCACTGCGCCCCATAAACTTCCACCCACACACTCACACTCCTCCCCCACTTCCCAACACACCCATACATACTCTCCCCCAACACACACACACACACACACACACACACACACACACACACACACACACACTCCACTCCCCCACAACCTCCCTCCCCCCCCCACACACTGCTGTGGACTGTAGTGTCACTATAGAGACTAACAAATTTATTAGAGCATAAGCTTTCGTGGGCTACTGCCCACTTCTTCGGATGCATATAGAGCGGCACATATATTGAGGAGATATATATACACACATACAGAGAGCATGAACAGGTGGGAGTTGTCTTACCAACTCTGAGAGGCCATTTTTTTTCTCTTACTTAATTGGCCTCTCAGAGTTGGTAAGACAACTCCCACCTGTTCATGCTCTCTGTATGTGTGTATATATATCTCCTCAATATATGTGCCGCTCTATATGCATCCGAAGAAGTGGGCAGTAGCCCACGAAAGCTTATGCTCTAATAAATTTGTTAGTCTCTAAGGTGCCACAAGTACTCCTGTTCTTTTTGCGGATACAGACTAACACGGCTGCTACTCTGAAACCTGTAGTTCAGCAATATCAGTTGGTCGTGTTACCGATGGCTACTTTAAAAGGTGAGTTAAAAGTGTCACTTTTACCGTACACTGTGCATCTGCAGGAAGTTTTGTTTAAATTGTAGGATTCTTTTAATAAAATCAGTTTCTCCCCTTGCAAGACACTTCTGAACATTTGTGTGCATTTATAGTAAAGCTACTTAACTGTGGTTAGTGTATCAAACAATTGTGATTAATACAAAAACCAGAAAGACGGAATTAATTTTTAAGAAATGGAAAGGACAAAACTCAGAAAATACTAAATTGGAAACTCCCCAATAATAAAAGAGATTTCATAGGGCCCTACATAGGTGTTTACCATCTTCCGAAACAACTCCCGGGGGTGGGGATGGGCTCAGGGCTCCAGGCTTGATCGACGGAGGGGGAGCTCTGGGTTTGGGGCTCTCCCACAACTGGGTAGAGACTCCAGGATCCGGGCTATAGCACCCAGGGGGGAGGGGGGAGGGAGGACTCTGGGCTTGTGGTCCAGGCTCAAGCCAGCAAGAGAGATGAAGGGAAGAGACCTGGTCTTTGGCTGCCATGGTGGGGGGATCAGGGCTCCAAGCTTCAGCCGCTGGGGAGGTGGAGGGGAGTGGGGGGTCTGGGCTCTGCGACTCATCCACAGGAGGGCAGGGAGGGAGGTTGGGGCTCTGGACTTCAGCCACAAGAGGGGTGAGGGGGTCAGTGCTCCGGGCTTCAGCCACTGGGGTGACAGCCCCTCCCCCAATGCACTGGCCCCCAGACCCTCTCACCTGCTCCACCAGAGCGAAACCCAGTCCAGCGCGTCCCGCTGCAGCTCGCAGACCCCTCAGTACAGCCCCACCATGACCTGGTCCTGCTCGGAGCAACTGTCAGGCTTCTTGAATTCAAGCTTGTAAACTACTCTGTAACTCCACAGGTACAATGTGATATATTCTGTACATGCAAAGTATCAGTCCTTTGTGCATCCCCTCCCAGAAATCAAAATTCCTAGAGATTTTGGCCGAGTCTGTCAGTGTTGCTAATGGTACCAGCCTCTGTCTGTATGTCTATGTGTGTGTGTGTGTATGCATAAGTTTATTGTGATGTCATGTGTGACAAGAGCAAAGACCGTTCTGGTTCAACATTCTTGCCCTGCCTTCAGTCTGCCAACTTGCTTGGTTGACAACGGCTGGTGAACCCAGGAGGTGATAGATGCGTACTATCCATCTGTCAACAACTTCTTGAATCAGCTATTTCCACAGGTTTTCGAAAGAAGATGAGATTTTACAAAAGGTAATTCCCAGATTCTTTTCCTGCTCCTTAGATCACACATGACAGGCTGGTGCCTCCTTCATAGATTCATAGATTCTAGGACTGGAGGGGACCTCGAGAGGTCATTGAATCCAGTCCCCTGCCCTCAGGGCAGGACCAAATACTGTCTAGACCATCCCGGATAGATATTTATCTAACCTACTCTTAAATATCTCCAGAGATGGAGATTCCACAACCTCCCTAGGCAGTTTATTCCAGTCTTTACTGAACAAGTTTTCTCTCTCCTCCTTATGACACCCTTTTAGATACCTGGTTTCAGAGTAACAGCCGTGTTAGTCTGTATCCGCAAAAAGAAGAACAGGAGTACTTGTGGCACCTTAGAGACTAACAAATTTATTAGAGCATAAGCTTTCGTGGACTACAGCCCACTTCTTCGGATGCATATAGAAGAAGTGGGCTGTAGTCCACGAAAGCTTATGCTCTAATAAATTTGTTAGTCTCTAAGGTGCCACAAGTACTCCTGTTCTTCTTTTTTTAGATACCTGAAAACTGCTATCATGTCCTCTCTCAGTCTTCTCTTTTCCAAATTAAACAAATCCAATTCTTTCAGCCTTCCTTCATAGGTCATGTTCTCAAGACCTTTAATCATTCTTGTTGCTCTTCTCTGGACCCTCTCCAATTTCTCCATGTCTTCCTTGAAATGTGGTGTCCAGAACTGGACACAATACTCCAGTTGAGACCTAACCAGCGCAGAGTAGAGCGGAAGAATGACTTCTCATGTCTTGCTCACAACACACCTGTTAATGCATCCCAGAATCATGTTTGCTTTTTTCGCAACAGCATCACACTGTTGATTCATATTTAGCTTGTGGTCCACTATAACGCCTAGATCCCTTTCTGACGTACTCCTTCCTAGACAGTCTCTTTCCATTCTGTATGTGTGAAACTGATTGTTCCTTCCTAAGTGGAGCACTTTGCATTTGTCTTTGTTAAACTTCATTCTGTTTACCTCAGACCATTTCTCCAATTTGTCCAGATCATTTTGAATTATGACCCTATCCTCCAAAGCAGTTGCAATCCCTCCCAGTTTGGTATCATCTGCAAATTCAATAAATGTACTTTCTATGCCAATATCTAAGTCGTCGATGAAGATATTGAACAGAGCCGGTCCCAAAACAGATCCCTGCGGAACCCCACTTGTTATACCTTTCCAGCAGGATTGGGAACCATTAATAACTACTCTCTGAGTACTGTTATCCAGGCAGTTACGCACCCACCTTATAGTAGCCCCATCTAAGTTGTATTTGCCTAGTTTATCGATAAGAATATCATGCGAGACCCTATCAAATGCCTTACTGAAGTCTAGGTATACCACATCCACCGCTTCTCCCTTATCCACAAGACTCCAGCTGCCCCGTCCAGTCTCTCCCCTCTCCCTCCTGCACGAAGAGCCGGTCACTGTCCTGCATTCCCGTGGGCGTTTCCTCGCCAATAGCTACAGCCACTGCTAACGGGGGTGAGCCTGGGGGCTCTGGGCAGCAGCTCTGAGCCGCGCAGAAACTCCGGGACAGGGATTGGGCGAGCAGGAGCCATTTCTGCAGAGACACTTTCCAGCCTGGGCCCAGCATTTACCCCAGATGTCTCGTATCACCTGCAGTCTCTGGCTCAGGGGCTGATGCCAGCAGAGCCCAGAGGGGTGCGGGGGAGGGTGTAAACTATTTCCCTGAATCCAGTCTCTTTGGGCAGTTCAGTCACCATTTCAGCTAGAGCAGAGCTGCGGTACCTGGGCACTGGGCCATCCGGGGCCTTTAACACCACAGCCCTGGGGAGGTGGTGCTGAGATGGACCATCCAGTGAGCAACACAAGTCCTTCTACCTTCCACCACACCCTAGTTTGGAACTGCTGCTGACGGCTTCCCCCATCCGTGGTAACTTTTATCCCCTCTGCCTCACTCTATCTCAACTGTTCCCTTCCCCCCACCGCACCTGGTCACATTCAGCCCCCCGTTGCCCTCTTCAGCCTCCCGCAACTTCCCCGCCCTGCCCTGGCTCCACCACTCTCAGGTTCCCTTCCCCACAACCATCTGCTTCCTTACCATGGGTAACAGGGGCAGAAAATGCTTTTGAAAAAACCTTTTGCAAAGTAAAAATAAAACAAGCCAAGTAACCCCCTCCCTTGCTTTGTGCTGGGTGCCCAGCTGTGGGCTTGTGTGTGTGGGTGGGTGGGTGGGGGTGTTGTTCTGAGCACACTCTGTTCAGGGAAGGGGTGGAGTTGGCCAAAGGGGCAGGTTGAATCTTTAGCAGAGAATTCCTTTCTCCATTCTGTTAGCTAAGCGTTGTTGTTAAATGTAAGCCGACAAATGCAGCATTTGAAGCAATCTGACTATAAATCCCCTGCCCTCTCGGTGGCTGTAGTTCTCACACCCTCTGCTCTTGTGATGTCACCACATGACATGGTGTCTTATTCCCATAGCGTCTTGTATATTAGATAGGAACTAAGTTTATAAGGTAAAAACTGAAGCATAACTCCTTCCCTTCCCCGTTTTGACTTAGGAAAAATAAATCCTGTCCCCTCCCCTAGTCCCAGCCCAGCCCCACCAGAGCTGCTGTGGCCAGGAGACAGCTGCTCTCTCACCTGGCCCTGCTGCTGTGGTGAGAGAGGGCTGGGGGAGTCCTCTCTCCCTGGGACAACCTGCTCCCCAAACCCCTCATTCCAAGCCCCAGCCCAGAGCCTGCACCCCCAGCCGGAGTCCTCAATCCCTGCACCCCAACCCTCTGCCCTAGCCCTGAGCTCCTCATTCCCAGCCCCATCCCAGAGCCCACACCCCCAGCTGGAGCCCTCAGCCCCCTGCACCCCAACCCTCTGCCCTAGCCCTGAGCTCCTCATTCCCATACCCATCCCAGAGGCCACATCTCCAGCTGGAGTCCTCACCCCCTGCACCCCAACCCTCAACTCCAGTCCTGAGCCCCCCAGTCCTAGCCCCATCTCAGAGCCCGCACCCCCAGCCGGAGCCCTCACCCCCCTGCACCCCAATCCTCTGCCTTAGCCCTGAGCCCCTCATTCCCAGCCCCATCCCAGAGCCCACACACCCAGCCGGAGCCCTCAGCCCCCTGCACCCCAACCCTCAGCTCCAGTTCTGAGCCCCTCATTCCTAGACCCATCCCAGAGCCCGCACCCCCAGCCGGAGCGCTCTCCCCCTGCACCCCAACCCTCTGTCCTAGCCCTGAGCCCCTCATTCCCAGCCCCACCCGAGAGCCCACACCTCCAGCCGGAGCCCTCACCCCCCTGCACGTCCAACCCTCTGCCCTAGCCCTGAGCCCCTCATTCCCAGGCCCATCCCAGAGCCCACAACCCAACTCTCTGCCCCACTTTAGCCCCCTCCCACACTCAGAACCCTACAGCCTCACCCGTGCCACACCCCATCCATGTGCAGAATGAATTTTGTTATTTGCAGCAATATACAAGTGATGTGTCAAATAACAAAATTGCCCATATTGGTGCACACCACAAAATTCATTCCGCACACGGACATAAAAAATTGGAGGAAACACTGCTCCTGACTTTCAACCTATCTGTCACATCTTGAATTTCATACAGTGACTGATCAGAATAAAGAACAGGAGTACTTGTGGCACCTTAGAGACTAACAAATTTATTAGAGCATAAGCTTTCGTGGGCTACAGCCCACTTCTTCGGATGTATAATAAAGTGCTCTCAAGTGAGCTACAGACCAACAGTGGTTCATAGTAATTATTCAGCAAGTATTATAGAAGACCTTGACCATTAGAGGAAATCATGAGCTGTTAAGAGACAATTAATGGAGAGAAGCAGCAAGATTAATCCCCTACATTGGATTGGTTCTGACTTATTTGCCTGATTTGAAAAGAGGCCAAAAAGACCTGAGTCTCCTCGCTGTTGATAGCCCCCTGCTCGGCCAATCAGCACTGAGACTCTGAGGGGCGGGAGAGCGGGAGAGTGGATGGGGGGCTGCTGACATATTCCTGGGGCTCTTTGGCAATGTTCATTGGTAAATTCTGGCTCCTTCTCAAGCTCCGGTTGGCCACCCCCGTCCTAGGGACTGGTGGGGCCAGCGTTGCAACAGTCAGTTCTCAACGTTCCGTTTTGATTTGAATGTGGGCATCTTTCAGTTCCCCCTCATGCTAATAAATTCCAGATATTGAAATAGTTGAGAATAAATCAACATATTTGCAGCTGCAAATCCATCCTTCCAGACCCTCAAATCTTCTTGATGACAATCTTTTGTTCCTTTTACTGGGTTCTCTGGGAACAAAGGTTTATTGGTTTTCAGCTTGGCCCCATCTGTTCCCAGAGTCCCAACATTCTGTGCACAAAGGAGTGGGGTTAATAATGAAGCAGTTTTGCAACTAGACCCAGGCAATGACCAAAGAAAATATAAATTGACCTTTGCTGTTTCCATGTCTGCCCAATGGCAGAGGAGGCGTGAGATCCATGAGGTGAGAGTCAGGCTAGGAAATGTAGCCAGCGACTGTGCTAGCAAGGGAGGAATTACAGATCTGGTGGATGGAGGTTTCCTGTTAGAGAACAAAAGGGGAGAACCTGTGATGTGCTCTGTCCAAGGAAGGTTATGAGAAAGAGGGAACAGGGATCCAGGTGCCTCTCCCCAAGGAAACCTCAGACAAAGTATCTCCTCTTGGACAGGAGCAGCAACCTTCACACTAGCAGTTAGAGCCATCTTTAGGTTCAGAAATTCATAGTTTCAAAGGCTCTAAGGCCAGTCCTGATCATCTAGTCTGAACCCCTACATAACACAGGCCCTAGAACGTCTGCAGAAGAATTTCTGTTTCACCACGGTCCCATGTGGTGGGTCTAATCATGGGGGTAGAGTTCAGGGGTACAGTGTTTAACTACAGATCAAATGGTCCTTGAGTCACATCCTAGTGCCCCCTTTGAAGTCTCTGTTAATAAGCAGCAGGTTTCACACAAACAAAAGGAAGTATTTTTCACACAACGTACAGTTAACCTGTGGAACTCTTTGCCGGAGGATGTTGTGAAGTCCAAGACTTTAACAGAGTTCAAAAAGGAACTAGATACATTTATGCAGGAGAGGTCCATTAATGGCTATTAGCCAGGATGCACAGGGATGGTGTCCCAAACCTCCGTTTGCCAGGAGCCGGAAATGAGCGTCAGGAATGGATCACTTGATCATTCCCTGTTCATTCCCTCTGGGGCACTGGCTACTGTCAGACAGTTTTACCCAGGCTGGGCGATCTTGTGTTGCTTATGTTCTCGGTTGTATGAACTAGCTGGCTATTAGAGGAGCAGTTGGCTTCAAAAGACCAGTCTCTTGGATCTGTGAATCCTGGGCAAACTAATTCCTTTCCTTTAGAGAACGACAGAAAAACCCATTTCCTCCTTCTTTCTACTCCAGGCTTCGTTCCTTTTTCCAAAGACTCGCCTCTAGGGAGCACAGAGAGATCCCTGTGCACAAAGTGTTCCTCCAACCTGCAGCAATCGAGGCATGCTCTGTCCTCAGCCAGCAAGAACAGGCCTTGCCAGAGAAGCCCCAGAGAAACAAATGCTCATGGACCATCTTATCAGGCATGAAAAGACTCTGTGTCCGTAGCCAATCTGACACCTCGATGGCAGAGAGCAATGAGGAGAGAACAGTTTCCTCACCACGAAGGTGGACGCACTTGTCTCTGAAGAAGAAAACAGCTGAGACCCAGGTGGAGTCAGAGGAGGTGAAGCTGCAGGAGAACACAGAAAAAGTTGAACTGGATCTTACAGGTGAGGATTCAATCCACATGGTTTGTGGCGAGGAGCATGTGAGGAATACTCACACCAGTCACTCTACAAGCCTTACACATCAGGGCTTCTCACGGGACAGTGATGGGAACCTCAGACTCTGGAATCCATTTAGTGCCGGATCCTCCTGGACAGGGTGGCCGAGGTCCATCGCTGAGGTGGGGAGAGCTGACAGTGTCAGATCACCCCCCTCTGGGGGTCTGGCACTGTGGGTGGGGAGTACTAACATTGCTCCAGGCTGTAAGGAGAACAGAGAGGCTGGATGTTGTAGGAAATTATTTCTTGTCTCCTGGATCGGGTCTGTTTCATCAGTAAAATGCTCCAGAGGTCTCAGCAGGTCACAGCTGGGAACCGTACCAGAGCTGAGTCATTACTTCTTGGGGGGTTAAGTGCAAATGAGGCCTGTTGCCCATCACTGACAGGAACGGTGTGCAAGGGGAGGGGAAGAGTAGAATACACCATGGAAAAGAAACTGGCCCCTAGATCAGAGGAAGCCTCATGTGGTAAAAGCCCCCAGCGAAGAGCCATGAGATCGGAGTTCTCTGCTTAGCTCTGCCCACAACCTTCAGTCTTACCCTGGGCAAGTCGCTTCAGGGCTCTGGGCCCGACTTCCGTCCTCTGTAAACCAGGGATAACACATGGAAAAGCGAAATGTTACGAATGTTTCTTTCTGCTTCAGGGACGAAGGAGGAGCCGTCTGAGTCGAAGGGGAAGTGCGGAAAAGGGAGTCCAGAAGAGCAGGAAGAAGAGCGCGCTCCCATCCCCTCATTACCAAGCAGCTCCCATCTGACAATGGTAATGACGCTTTGTGACTGAGATAATGGAAAGCATCCCCTGCTGTGTGTATTAATGTCTCCCGGAGCTGGTATCTCTGACAGGAGAACTACCTGCCCCTTGCTCAGGGAGCTGAAAGGAAACATTCTGCACGTCATCAACTCCAGCCAGTCTTTATGAGTTTCTCTAGGTTGTTTGCATAAGGCAAATAATCCAGATTGACAAAGGGGTTTAGGCACCTAAAGAAGCACACAAGTGCTTAGTGGGATTCGCAGAAGTGCCTGACTCAGGTGCCTGATTCTGATGCACTTTTCATGGCACACAGGCACTGCTGAAAATCATACGAGGCCCATCCCTGCACTTGTAGACACTGAGACACCATTGTAACTCTGATGATTAGTGACAGAGCACCCTGCAGCACATACAAAAGTCTGCAATTCTGGGAGCTTCTGACACGCCGGGGGGCTGGAGTAGCTATGCGAGTGTGTCACTCTGGTGTGCTCTGCTGTGTCCTCAGCTGCTGCCATCCAGGACAGACGGTGCTGATCCAGACACGCAGGTCAGCTGCAGTAATACTCAGGAGGTGCCTGAGACACCAGGACAAAGGCCTCCAGCACCCCAGGCCCTGGGTTTAGAAGACCCTGGAACCAGGTCCCCTGGACTAACATTGTGCCCAGTAAGTTCTGACCCACAAGGGTCTGGCCCTAGAAGCCCACAGTTTGGGATTCTCCTCAGCCAGGCAGACTCGCTCCTTCAGTCGAAGCTACTTTCTGTCCTGCCGGCGATTTCTGCCTGTTTTGTGGCAGCGCCACACGCTGTGGGGTGGGGAAGGAAGAGGCATTTCCGTTGGGGCCTGTTCTCAGTCCTTTCCGCGCAGACACCGTGGGCTGCTAGAGTTGCTGAGCCAATCTGCTCAGGCGCTCGGGGTGGGATGGGACGCGGGGCAGGTTCTCCAGCGACCCCTCGGCTGCACTCAACAAGCAACTTGAATGGGCTTTGCAGGCCATTGGGGCTTTCTCAGCACAAGCTGGGCTCCTGGGAGGAGGGGCTAGAGAGGGAGGAAATGGGGTGGCCCTTGGGGTCCCAGCACTGGTTGAGAGGCTCCCATCTCTTCTCAGGCAGAGGGGGCGAGGGGAGCGGATGAAAGACTGAGGAAACCTCGGCACCTGTTGAGGCTTTTTAAGAAAAGGGCTCAGCCGGAGTCTCCACGCTCACTAGGCCCTGCCAGCCTCCCGCGGAGACAGACTATTCCAGGGCAGCTGCCCAATGGAAATACTCCGTCCCAACAGGCTTTGTCCCTGTTCATTGCAGACCCCCGGGGAGCAGCTTTCCTCAGCCCAGCCCCAAGCCCTGCTGATGAGAGCCGTGAAGGGTCTGACAACACCCACCCTGGAGCGATTTAAAGCCGCAGAGGAAGAGCTGAGGGCCATCGTATCTCTACACGGAGACAAGATGGAGAGAGTAAGAGACTCCCGCCGTGGGGCAGAGGATGCTGTGCAGAGAGGGGGAGGGGAGAATTTCCTCTCCTAGGAAACCGTTCCTGGGACATGCTGGCATGGTGCTTTGAAGGTTGGCTCAGCCCCTTTCCATTCATCGCTTGGCCGCGGGGATCCGCGGCGTCAGGTTTGTAACGTGCTCTCTGCCCGCTGGAGCTCTGACACGTCCCTGAGGACAGCCCAGCCACACTGAAGGTGCCGAGAGCCCCAGCCCTGGCAGCCCAGCACTTACCTAGTCTGCCGATGGGCCTCCACATTAGGCTCCAGGAGCAGACATGGTTTCCTCAGACATGCTGCAGGGCCTTGTTTGTCCAGCTGAAGTATCAGGAGGAATTTGGCTTTGCACTTTTCTCTCTGTCTCTCCCAAGCTCTGATCCTGTTGCCCATCCCCACAGATCTGAGTGTCTGCCCCCCTGAATTAGATTGGCCTAGGGAGGTCTCTGGCAGACTTCATTTCTACATCCCCTGGGTAGGAGGCTCTCGGTATCATTTACTCCCCTGATTAATGAAACTCCACCACCCTCCTGGGAGGTAGGAATTGAACCCATTGGATACCTGGGGAAACTGAAGTCCAGAGAGCTCCTTGACTTGCCCAAGCCTGCGCAGGTGGGTTATTGAGAAAGGAATCAGGGTTCATGTTCCCTACAGTTCTTTAAACGTTGCCTTTTATCACTCAGCCTGGAAATAGGTGACATTCCCGCCCTTCTCCAAATACCGCCTGCCCATGGCGCGTCAGTACAGACTTATTCCCTTCCTGGGCTTTGGCTTTCCTGGAAACTCGGAGACTCATAAACGAACCGAATCCTCAGCCTGAGCTTCCTCCCCAAACCTGCCTGTTCCTCGGGTTCCCTGCAGGTCGTCCCTGTCTCTGGCCAAGTTCCCTGTTTCCAGCAGGTCCCGGCGGGAAGTTAACAAATGGCCCCTCGATCAGCAGATTGATTTGTGCCGGGCTCTACCTCCTGCTAGCAGAACAGGTCAACAGAATCCAGCCACCCGGGTTGTAGCTCCTGCTCCTTGTTCAGGAGAGGAAAGAGCAATGATCGATTCCTCATGGAAGAGCCCTAGGGGGTGGCTTGTCCCTTTCGGGTCTGTCTACCCTGTGCTGCAAACTCTGCAGCAGGAGCCGTAAAGCCTGGCCCTATGGACTTGGGCTCCCAGGGCTGGCACTGTGGGGCCAAACAGCAATGCAGCCTCTTCTGGGCTTGGGCTGGAACTTGAGCTCTGAAGCCAGGGGAGGAGGGGGCTTCAGAGCCTGGGCTCCAGCCCAAGTCACCATGTCTGCACTGCTGTTCTGAGTGCCACAGCCTGAGCCCGAGGTTAGAGACCCGGCTTTAAGATTTGTTACGGCAGGTTTTAAAATCCCACAGTGTAGAGGTTCTCCATAGGGCTGGGGCCTGGAGCTGGCTAGTCCCATCCACGTAGCCCTGCCTGCCATCGCTGGGATGGGCTCTGGGGTACATCCGTAGAACCAGCTGGGTTTGGAGCAGTGCTTCTCTACCTGGGACATCCTCAGGGGCAAAGAGATAGTATTGGATGTGGCCCACACGGAAACTAGGTTGATAACCACTGGTCTGGAGGAACTGATCGTGGTAGAAAGAGCAAAAGGAAGTTGCAGAGATGGAGGAAAGGCTCCTGCAGGGAAGCCCTTGAGAGCAGGGCTGCGAGCAGTTTGCTAAGGCAGGGAAGGCCCTGGGACATCAGGGGAGTTTGAGCTGTGCCCACGGTCAGGTTTTGGGGAAGGCTTTTGTGTGTGTTTCTGAGCCTAAGGTGCTAAACCAGACCTCAGGAAGACTGGGGTTCCTGTACTTGTCAAAGCCTCTTTCTTGAGATTATGGAGGAGTAGAGATGGGAAAGTGAGGTGAGAGGCAGTTTGCAGGGCTGCCAGATGGGGTTACCTGGGAGGAGGTCACTCATTGATAAATCCATCCCTCAACTTTCTGGCTTTCTTCCAGGTTGGAGATGTTGTTGGAAGGATCTTAATGTGGCTAGACGACGTCTGTGATCCCAGAGCCAGAAAAGCAGCGCTGAGGGCCACAGCCTTGCTGGCTCGCTCCCACCCCCAGGATGTGGTTCTGAGCTGTGTGGCGCACACGCTGTCATCGGACAGGTAGGGAGCTGCTCTGTTATCACCTCGGGCCATTATTTCTCTTCCTGCTCCTACTGACAGGCCACCGTCCGGGAAGGGTCTGTCAGGCTCACACAGTTGGAGGGAGTTTCCTGCGGTGAAGAGAGCTGTCCATTCTCACTAAGAGGACATGCCCAGGCACAGCCACTGAGGAGCCAACCCCTCCTCCTGCACTCCCCAGGATGGAGACGTGCCAGTTTTCTGGAGAATTCCAGCATTGTCCTGATTTTGATGGGTCACTCCACTTGCTCTCTGATCCAGTACAGGGCCAATAAATGACTTGGGGCTCACTCCACATCCCTGGGTCATGAGGTCTGGCTGCTCCCTATTGCGTGAGAGAGGGCAGAGATGGAAAAGGCCCATGAGGCCCATCTGTCTGTCCCCTGGGGACCAGTGCAGGATTGTTACCTGTAGTCAGATCCCTAGTTATTCCATGGCTGAGGAAGTGCTGAGAAAATGCACTCATCCTTATGGAGCTGTACAGCAGAGATAAATCTCTTAAGACACAAATTTCCAGCCCTTATTGTTGCAACAAAAAAAAAATCATCCACACATGACCTGAGCGTAAATGCAGTGCAGCCTGCCTGAGTCTGCAGACAGCCGGGAATAATGGCTCTGAGCGGAGTGAGTGCCTCTTTTCATCTGAGTCCTGCTGGTTATTGCCGATGACTTTGCAGAGTCATCCAGCTGAGGTGTTTATAACACAATCCCCATGTGCCTAGGGGCCGTGAAACCCAACTGGACCCTAGCCAGAGGTCAAAACGCCGGCTTTCCTCGGCATCCTCTGCAGTGCAGTTCTGCACTGACCACAGACAAATCTGTGTCACATGGGAGAGCAAATTGAAGAGCAGCACGAAAGAAATTGACTTTCTTACCCAATGCAGTTACCAGAGGAATACAGTGCTGGTTTTCATATTGATTTGAATGTTTGATTTGTAAACCTTTCAGGTTTGAATTCCTTGAAACAGCCACAGTGCTTTCCAGGGTCTGTGCTCAGAAGCTATAGAAACTTGGCAGCGTTGGCACAGAATTTCAGCCAAGCTTCCTGAAGATCTCAAATCCAGGCCATTTACTCTTGATTTGTCCAACCTAATTCTCAATGTCCCCAGGGCTTGACCACCATGTCCGACCTTCCTCACCAAACTTGGAAGTCCAATGACTGGAGTCTTTTGGATCCATCTGCAGTCTTCCTCTGCAGATGCCTGCGAGGACCAGCAGTGCTTAGATCAGCAAGAATGGAGAGAAGAGAGGAGGGGGATTTCAGTACTAGTTTCCTTCCATCTCTGTCCCACTGGGCAGTACAATCTCCCCTTCCAAACTCCTGAGTCCTCTCCTATCAGGTCATGTTCTGATTCAGTGTCTGACCCCGCCCACCACACTGCAGTAGGATTGAGCTGTTAAGAGACACTTGGCCAAACGCTGGGTCTCAGTTACACCCCCAAATAGCCAGAGTAACTCCAGTGAGGTCAGGCAAGTTCCTCGGGATTGACCCTAGCGTAACAGAGCAGAATTTTGCACAGTCTGGGGGTCACAGTTTGGTGGTCACTCTGTGGTCAGTACATGGTCACTGTCTTGGAAACAGCGGTTGTAGCTTCAGGAACAATAGCCCATTAGGTGAAAGGAATAAATACAACGTTCTCTGAAGGGACTTGCCCTGCCTCAGCCTCTCTGCACCAATCGGTGTGTCCTCTGAGAGATGCCTTTCCTGCCTACACGCCAAGTCTCTCCCTGGGGAGGGCAAGAGGTGGCCAAGCAGGGAAGGTCAGACTTCTGTTTCTGAATTTGCAGATGTGCCATTGAGCTGTGGAAGGCCTTGGGTGAAGAACCACAGCTCACCAGGGAGGTGCTGCAGCAGCTGCTGGACAAGCTCCAGCAGAGACGCCGGGAGGAGAAGAGCGGCAATGTGTCTCTGGCTGTAAGTGAGATTTGAGATGTCACTTTGCCAACCCGCCACCGCAGGGAGGATGGTGCATCTGTGTGTGCGCGGGAGCTTCACCCCTTCTTAGCTTCAGGCCATGGCTCCACTACACAATGAAGTCGACCTAACTTACCTCGGCATACAGCCGCCACAGCAATTCCATCCCTTGTGTGTGTCTGCACTTTGCTGCTCGTGTCGGCAGTGCACGTCCTCGCCAGAAGCGCTCGTCTTGATTGTACGGTCAGGGTGGGGAGGCTCCTGAAAGCCAGTTGACGTAAGCGACGCGGTGTCTACACTGACACTGCATCGACCTAACTGCATCAACCTGGACTCTCTGCCACTCGTGGAGAGATTTTTAATTATTATTGTTATTAATTTGGAACCGAGGGGCAGTTCTGCCGACGGGAAGGAAATTCCATAGTTAGGGTGATGCTGGGTGAGCGGCCTTGCGTTGACCTAACTCTGTAGTGCAGACTAGGCCTTAGTGTGTCCTGGCCACCTCCTAGCAAACCAAAGACGTGTAAAGAAAGTTTCCCCCAGGTAAAAGTTACAGATCTGAAGTGGTTTATCTGCTGGTCCCCTGGCTCAGTTGTCTTCTGCTCTAGATGGCCCTTTAGTGAGCAGCTGCAGTTTCGGTGTCTCTTGGCTCTGTAAACTGTGACTAGAGAGCTTCCCAGCATGGGATCATGAGATGTCCAGTACTTTTGACTTGGCCAGAAACACTGGGCCTATGCGAACGGATCTCCTCAGGATGGTTTCAGCCCGTCCAGTCATGGCTGGAAAGCCAAAGCACAGGGTCTGCACCATTAAGAGAAACAACGGGGAATAACGTCATCCAGACTCTTCTGATCTTTCCATAGGGCTCCATCCTGCTTTCGTTCCAGGAATGGGTGATGGTTCTGGAGCCTCAAAATGTCTCCTCCCCTCTCAGGAGCCAATCCTCTTTTCTAATACCCTGTGGAGGAAATGAGACATGAGAAAAGGACAATAGCGAATGGCAATGGGGGCAGGTGGCAGATTGGGATAGTTGACTGAAATTCTTTTCCCCCTCCAGGCAATGAGGACCATTTACGAGGTCCTTTTCCTGTGGGGATACCGAGAAGCCATCCTGGAAATGTATCCCCAGATGCTCATCCTCTGCGTCAGGCAAGTGCAGTATGTGATGGAGCTGCGCTTGCCAGGGACCTACGGGGCCAGCGAGACATCCAGCCCCGAGGAGGGGTCCAGCTGCCTCAGCCCCCTAAGGTAATGACTGAAAGGAAAAGGAAGAACAGATTTGTTCTGCTAAACACGTGTGCTCTGTTCATGGCCATCATTTGTTCGGGTGCTGTAGTTCGCCCAGGCTCAGTTTGGTGCAGGTCTCTCTTGAGGGGAAAGGGTTGAGAGCCGTGTGTTCTTGTGAGTCACACTCGCTCATCTGACTCCGTCCACAGGCCAGCTGCTTTCACTCCACAGTCAGGCAGCAGTCATGTTTGTGCATCCATCCCCATGTGCCACCTGCCAAAGCGTCAGTGGAAACACAGAGCGCCAGAGGCCACCTCAGGTGCTGTAAACTGACACAGCTTTGCTCGCTTACACCAACTAAGGATCTGGCCGCACATGCCCGCTTGTGTCCTGTTACCTGCCACAGTAAAGAATCAAGTATTCAACCGTATTGAGTGATGACACCAACCATCTTAAGAAGCTAGTGTCAGTAACTGGTTACAAACTCAATGAATCTGCAGTGTAGACAGGGCCCCTTGGGAAGGGAAGCACCATGATATCACACTGGATCTATCCTCGGGGTCGCTAGCTACTGCTGACCATGCTGTGTGTCCCAGGGCTTGTGCAGATTTGCCATGCTTGGGGGTGATCTCGTTGCCTGACACTGGGATTTTTTTGTCTTTAGCACATCAGTGGAGGCTGTGAAGACTCTTTTTTCCATGCCCGGATACTGGAAGGAATTTGCCGGCATCCAGTTACAGCAGGGTTGGGACATGATATCCTCCCGATATTACTACTCGCAGGGGGTTGGCCTAATTGCAAGGTAGGAGCCCAAAGTTTCCTCTTCATTGGGTCTCTCTTGGCAATGGGATTTCCGTGTGAAATATTCCTCTGTTCCAGCTGCCATCTCAGCCCAGCAACTAGTGAGGAACTCTCTCTCCCCCTTGATAACCACAAGGGACTTTCTGTTCCATGTTCCAGAGCCATGATCGAGTTTGAGAACCCTCAGCTCCCTGCAGTTTTCAGAGAGGCCGTCACCATTGTCCAGAGTCAGAAGGAGGATGAGCAGAGACATATCGCCATGACTTTCTGCACTGAGGTGAGATTCATTAATTGACAGGCACAAGTGGGCTTTCTGCAGAGCAGCTCAGGCCAGTAAGCTCTGGGGCACATTGTCAGGAGCTCAGCAGCCTACAGCCAGCTAGCTCCTCTCCACACATGGATGGCTGTGGGGCACGGCAGAGAGAGGGAGGGAGAGACAGGGTGAGATCGCCCCTGGCTGGATGTGCCTAGATGGGATCATATGACAAGAGGAGATGTTTCACCACTGCCCCAAGGCCATGCTTGTCTCCTCACCTTTTCTTGGGGTCTGCTTTTCTTCTGCCCCAGGGGATGTTCCATGGCACTCAATGGGGCCTGGAGATTCCCCTTTCCCTGCGGGTTTATTTGTGACTTATACATTAGTCTAACTTCTGGGAATGAACCAACTGAAAGAGCAGCAACTGGCTCCCTACACACCAGAGACTTTGTACGGGAGTAAGTGGCCATTTGGTAAAGATGACTGTCCAGGGAACAGACCCCACAGGAAGACCTCTGCTCCTCAACCGGATGTTGATTTGGCTCTTTCCAGTTGCTCCAGAGTCCTTCCATTGAGACGATAGTGACAAAATCAGAGCTCAAGGCGCAGCTCATGGAATGGACCCAGGACAAAAATCCCATCATACGTAGGCTCAGTCTGCGAGGCCTTGGCAGTGTTGTGCTCCAGCCAGCAAAGGTGAGAGGCGTGGATTGCCCGGGGACCGAGGAAGCCGATGTCTATCGAATAGCTCAGAAATGAGAGCGAGATCCCCACACAAGCCTTGTTGTTTAACGCACGGCACTCAAATGTTGGAGGTGCGTTACTGAGCGAATCAAGGCATGACATGGTCCCTGCTCCCGTGAGCTGACCCCTGATTGCAGATGTGATGCAATGGGAGAGGCGGGGTGAGCAAAGACAAAGGTTACAGTGAGCAGTTGGCACTGAGTGAGAGGAGAATGACTTTCTGCCCCGTTGGGGGGCTGTGCCAGCCGTGGTTTCTCATAGGTGGGAGTGGGATGGTCCAGCATGTGCTCCAGGCTGTCACCCAGGATAGTAATGAGCTGCCTTCTTCATTCCTGCAGGTGCAATTGTTACGGGCCCAGCTGCCAGCAATCATGGACACGTTCGATGACAGGAATGGAGTGTGTGTCATGGAGGCCATGCATAAAGCTGGAGACATCATCTACCTCCTCGACGGGGAGGGGCTTGGCTCCATCTCCCAGGACATTGCAGTCAGCCTTCGCCCCTTCATTGATGACGTAAGGCTTGGAACCGCAGGAGAAGCCCATTTCCCCCCCCCCTCCACCTGCCTCTGATGCCCTTGTGTCTCTCTCCCCATCCCCTTGCCTCCCGCCCCTCAGCCCTGCCATGGAGCCTCCTAGGAGTGCCCCTGCCATGGGTGGGGAATCTCCTGCTCCGCCACCTCCCTGTCAGAGCTCTTCTCGGCAAACCTCAGCCTCAGCGCCCTGCTCCCAGCCCCTGCTGCAGCCTGGCCTGGGGGAGAGGGGCTGGCACTGGGCAGATGACCAGCTGTCTGGAGAACACCAGCCCCCAAAGAGGTGGAGATTCCCAGCAGGAAAGAGGTGGGTCGGGAATGGCCCGGCTCTCAGGGGAACTGAAGAGCAAAAGAACTGCTGTGTTTTGTAGCAGCACATCCCTGCAAGGCTCCAGCAGCTGCTTCTCCCCTTCCCCAGACCAGTCTCCAGCAGCCTTCCCACCCCCTCCCCTAATCTTCTAGGGGTCTAGGGTTCGGTGCTCTCCAGACAGAAATTGCGTCTGGGACACCAAGGGGCTGCACTGCCCTGCACAGTGTCTCAGGCCCTGTTCTGCACAAGTTGTCTATGGCGCTAGCCTGGTGGCCTCACTGCTCCCGCCAGCCAAGTCAGTTAACACAGGGGGAACCGGAGCAGCGGGCGGATTATGACTCTGTCGCGTTATGCTCTGATACTGCCTGGCTTTAACCGGGCTTCCCCACTCCCTGTGTGTCATTGCCAGGAGAGGGGCAATGTGCGCTCCGCTGCCATTTTACTGCTTGGCAAGGTGGTGAGCAGGGTGAAGGACCCGGACAAAGGCCTGGTGCAGCAGGAAATGATCAACTGCTTGCTCCCGCTGCTGCTGCATCTCGAAGACCAGGAGGAGCGTGTGACACTGGTAAGTGCCACCGTCCTTATTTCCTTATAAGCAAAGAGCCAGAATCCCCTGGGGCCCCCACTCCATTAATGGCCAGAGCCTCTTGCCCAAGCAGAGTCTTCTCCTCCCTGCTTCACTCCATGCTGGAGTCTAGGGCCTCATCCATCCCCACAGCACATAGCACAATTTGGAAGAAAAGCCTTCTTCTGGGAAAGAGTCCTGACCCTCTACTGCAAAGACAGGCCTCAGGCCTTTGGGCTGCTGCATCCAAAGGTTCCCAACAAGAGGCAGCAAAAGAAAAGGGAGCATAAATCTGTAAGTGCCCTTCGGTTCAGGGAGCTGGTATCTGCCCACAGCCTTCTGGAAAGTGGGTGCAGCTGCCCTGCCTTCTTCCCTGGAGCTCCTGAGAGACCTTCTCCAGCAGGTCCTCGCTTCCCAACATTCACCGGACGTTGCCTTCTTTCGTTGGGCCAACTGGGATGTGGAGGGAAGCCTGATCCGTGTGCCTCTTTGGTCCGACTCTTTGGGATCCCAAAGCTGACTCACGCTCTCATACAGTTTCTTTGCATAGAAGGACTGAGTTGTGGAGATCTCTTATGACCTTTTCCAGGGCCTCCCATAGGGGGGCACTGGGTCTGGGACAACCCCCCCCCCGTCCACCTCCCACCCCCACTCCACCCCTTCCTCCAAGCCCCCACTCCACCTTTTCCCACCCCTGCTCCTCCCCCATCCCACCCCTATTTCTCCCCTCCTCCCAAGCCCCTGCCCTCTCCTCTCCCGAGCGACGTTGGGTGCTGGCGAGGTGGGGTATAACTTAGTCGGGCCGGGACTACTGCTGCTGGCCCCAGCACAGCCCAGGTCCTGCGTCCCGTGAAGTGCGGGGCCACCCAAAGCAGAGGGCCCTGGGCAACCGCCCCAAACCATCCAAAGACAGGACGGCTCTGGCTGTCTCCAGCCAAGTCTCAGTTCCCTCTCCTGAGCACAGTCCTGTGTAGAACAAATAACAGGAATCTCCACTAGCAGGAAAAGGGAGAGAAAAGGGACAGGGGAAGGTTCGATGTCCCCCAGACAATCCCTCTCTCAGTGAGAACCCTCTTGGTCTCACCTTCTCTTGCAGAGATGTAAACTGACGCTCTTCCGCTGCGCAGTGTTTCTCAGGTGGGCTCATTTGAAGAGACTGTTCCGCAGCATGGCCTGGGATGGCTCCTCACAGCTCCTGAAGTGTGTCTGGAAGTGCTTGGTAGGTGGATTCCTTGTGCCTTGAGAGTGGTGAATGGTGACTTGAGGGAGACCTTTCTAACCCCACACCCTGAGTACCCATCCGCTTCGGTCGGGCGGCAGGACTCTATTCCAGGCTCTCTGCTGGTTCATTTCTGCATGAGTTACAATCCCTTCACATTTTTCAAATTTTTCTCCACAACTGTCAGACCTCCAAACTTGTGTCTTTTAAAATGAAAGCTGAGGTTCTGGAGAACACACTAGTAACTCCAGAGAGGTGCTGCTATGGTGTATGGGCTCATACTGGCTGTTGCTTTGCCCTGGCTGTGTGCTTTGGCTTTCCTGGCCCCTTCGCTGTGGGAAGAACATGTCATTTGTATATTGCGCATTTCTTCCTTCTTCCCTCCTAGATGCAGAACAACGAGAGACACATCCCCAAATTCCTGTTCCAGGCCTTAGAGTACCTGGAAAGCTCACAGACAACAATAAGACATTCTGCAGCCCTGTTCATTGGTAAGCAGAGAAATTCACTTGATCTTTTTTGAACTGCTTCCTTCAAAGCCCTTTTCTAGACTTCTGGTGTGTGTGTGTGTGAGAGAGAGAGAGACAGAATTAACATGTATTCCAAGATTAAGGGAGCAATTTAGCTGTATTGATTGCACCAACTTCCCCTGCCCACAACAACTCTTTGGCTGCGCCTAGTGGAAACCCGCATGATGTGAATTCAATCTCCTTTGGAAATCAGCCTCTCAGTAACTTCTGTGCATCAGATGCTTTATGTGCTTTGTGAGCAGATGGAAGGAATGTATTGAATTTCCCAAGGGCTGTCTTGGGGGAATGGCTGCACCTTTAGCAGTTTTCAGCGAAGGATTTGAAAAGTAATGAGATCCATTGTATGTCTAGGAAAAACTATCCGCCATTACTGCGACTTGTTGTCTGAAACCGTGACTGAAGATGGCATCTCCCGCCTGTATGAAGGTAAGGCTTTGTGTGTTTGTGCCTCTGTGGGAAGTACAGGGGTGCAGCACAAGGCCTGAACACAGGTTTGAATGTGTCCCTCTCTGGCTAAGGACAGCGTTTAAAGAAGAAGGATGGCCACACGAGCTTTCATCGAGGTCCCACAAGATGTGTACGGGAGCAGGGGATAACCATCCCTAGCTCCTAGCATAGAGGTAGCCTTAGAGCTGTGTGGGGAGACTGTCTTCAGAAAGGTCAGAAAGTCTCTAAAGGAAGGCCGGACAGAATTGAAAAGGGCTGTTGTTATTATTAAGCATGATGATGATGATGACAATTACCCTCTGTAGGGAAAAATTCATCACCTGCCCTCTCTGTAATGGAGTGATTGCAGGCCAGGGAACCACTCCGAGGTTGGTTATCAGCTCATAGGAAATCCCCTGAGTGCACATGGGAAACATCTTTCCCTGTGACCTCTTAAGGAATGAAGGCACAGGGCCACAAAGGATTTCAGTCTAAATTCCTTTGCGGATCTGTGCATAAATGTTTGATGATTTAACACCTCTGCTGTTGACACTTTTTTGTTACGTCCCAGGAACAATTGCCCCCACCTGCCTGTGTTTTAGTGTGTGGACATGTGTGTGGACGTGTGTATCCTGGGGGAGGGGGAAGTTACGCACAGAATGGGGTCTCCTCTCTGTCCAGGGCTATTTTGGGAGTAGCAGAGTTGTTGTTTCTGTGCCCGCAGACTCTTGGGTAGTTAATAGCATGTGGCGACGGCCATCTGAAGGGGAGATTTCCTAGGCACCAGTCACATCAGCACCATGGGGCTTTCAACCCGTTTCCTCTTTGTTTCAGCTTTTCAGGAAGTGCCTTTGACATCTGACATGACCACAGGGTGGATCCTCAGGAGATATTACAAATGGCTGCAGAAGCTTGGAAATCTTGTGTCAGGTTCTGCATTCGACTAGGGAACTGTGACCGACACAGAAGACCTCTTTGTCCTGCTATGGTACGTCCAACAGACGCTTATCAACTTTTTGGTGTCCCGAGCCTCTGTTTGCCAGAAGCTGGGAATGGGTGACAGGGGATTGATCACTACATGATTACCTGTCTGTTCATTCGCTCTGGGGCACCTGGCATTGGCCACTGTCAGAAGACAGGATACTGGGCTAGATGGACCTTTGGTCTGACCCAGTTTGGCCTTTCTTATGTTCTTATATTTGGAACCGGGACTGAACAATGAGGTGGATATTGGCAGATGACACAAAATTATGTAGAAAAACAACAAGGAGTCTGGTGGCACCTTAAAAACCAACAGATTTATTTGGGCATAAGCTTTCGTGAGTAAAAACCTCACTTCTTCAAGGCCACACAGGCATGAGAGACAGGATAGCGGCACGGACTCTGGTCTCTGGGCCACACAGCCCCGACGGAGAGGGCGGCCGCACGGACTCTGGTCTCTGGGCCACACAGCCCCGACGGAGAGGGCGGACGCACGGACTGTGGTCGTTGGACCACACAGCCGCAATGGAGAGGGCGGCCGCACGGACTGTGGTCGTTGGACCCCACAGCCCCGACGGAGAGGGCGACCGCACGGACTCTGGTCGTTGGGCCCTACAGCCCCGACGGAGAGGGCGGCCGCACGGACTGTGGTCGTTGGGCCACACAGCCCCGACGGAGAGGGCGGCCGCACGGACTCTGGTCGTTGGGCCACACAGCCCCAACGGAGAGGGCAGCCGCTCGGACTCTGCTCATTGGACCCCACAGCCCCGACGGAGAGGGCGGCCGCACGGACTCTGGTCATTGGGCCAGACGGCCCCGACGGAGCGGGCGGCCGTATGGACTGTGGTCGTTGGGCCACACAGCCCCGACGGAGAGGGCGGCCGCACGGACTGTGGTCGTTGGACCCCACAGCCCCGACGGAGAGGGCAGCTGCTCGGACTCTGCTCATTAGACCCCACAGCCCCGACGGAGAGGGCGGCCGCACGGACTCTGGTAATTGGGCCAGACGGCCCCGACGGAGCGGGCGGCCGTATGGACTGTGGTCGTTGGGCCACACAGCCCCGACGGAGAGGGCGGACGCACGGACTGTGGTCGTTGGACCACACAGCCGCAATGGAGAGGGCGGCCGCACGGACTCTGGTCGTTGGGCCCCACAGCCCCGACGGAGAGGGCGACCGCACGGACTGTGGTCGTTGGACCCCACAGCCCCGACGGAGAGGGCGACCGCACGGACTCTGGTCGTTGGGCCCTACAGCCCTGACGGAGAGGGCGGCCGCACGGACTGTGGTCGTTGGGCCACACAGCCCCGACGGAGAGGGCAGCCGCACAGACTGTGGTCTCTGGGCCACACAGCCCCGACGGAGAGGGCGGCCGCATGGACTCTGGTCGTTGGGCCAGACGGCCCCGACGGACCAGGTGGCCACACGGACTCTGGTCGTTGGGCCACACAGCCCTGACGGAGAGGGCGGCCGCACGGACTCACCAAATAGGGTTAGTGCCATGGTGGGGAGACCTGCCCGCGAGAGGGGCCCATTACCCCTCCATGAAATCCCCCCACTGTCCTCTACTAATCGGTCAGGGTTTCACACACACCCTTTAGGCCATCCCAGAAGGGAAATGTATCGATCAGAATAGGTAGTGCCCGAAGGTCTAGGCAAGAAGCCGCCGATCTCTGGAGCTCCATGTTTGCGTGGCTGGCAGCATCGCCCTGGAAGTCGCAACACAACGCTGCGTGGAAGAGGCCGTCTCGTTCCAAGGGTGTCTTTTGCAGAAATCACGGCCTAGACTTCAGGCTATACCTGTTCTGATTTGTACATGTTTCCCTTCTGAGATGGCCTAAGGTAGGAGTGAAACCCTCACCAATTGGTAAAGGGTGGTGGGGGGACTTCTTAGAGGGATCACGGGATCCTTTTGCGGGCAGGTCACTCCACTACAGCACTTCCTTGTTTTGTCAAATCCCCTCTCGGGGTGGTTCTACAGGGCTGACGCCCACTTCAATTGATAGAGGACAGAGGGAGGAGATATCAGAGGAGATATACAACCCCCTTCTGGATGGGTCACCCTGTCCCGGAATATCCCCCGATTGGTCAAATCCAGTCTCCCGGTGTGTAAAATGCTGGTTGCCCCTGCCAAATTTTAGTAAAAGAAGGGACGAAAGGCATGGATCTTTTGGGTTATATATAAGGTGGCCATCTTGGACTTTGGAAAAAATGTTGTGACCTTTTGCCATTTGCCATATTATTTTGGGTTGGGAAGCACACTCCCACGCACGGATTGAATCCGCGTAGATAGGGTCAAACATCCAGGCAGAGACGACGCAAAGAGGGATAGGGAGGGGTTTTAGTTAGGTCTATACTCGCCCGTTCCTGCGTCCAGCATAGAAGTCCATCCCTAATGTCCAATGTCAAGAGAACAGTGTCCGTCCATCGCTGTTACTGCAAGAGAAAGTAGAGAGAACATCAACATTACCTCATGGGTCTAATTGTTTGTGAGAGTGGAGCAGTTCCAGAGTTAAAGTTTTGTTAATCCGACTCTTCTCTATCCTATCCTAACCCTTTTCCCCGTAGTAAATGATGTCTGGTTTGTGTGGTTACCACTGCGTGGCCTTATTTTCTTGTGCTAAGGCAAGCTCTGATAGACGAGCTTTACAAAGGGGACCATGTGGGAAGAATTTACTGTAAGATTTCCCTGCATCTACTGAATGGGGTTTGGGTTCTGCCCTCTTTAAAGGAAGGAAAAATCCTTACAGGTGATCCTACAGGGCTGAAACCCACTGTGATTACTTAGTAATCTGTCCTACTCACCACGATGTTTGTGACCCTGTGTATCATAGGGAGGTAGCCCATGGGGCATTAGGAATCTTTTGATTTCAAATGGACACTTGTGGTGTACAGATGAAGGACAACATTCAAATCCAATGTGCACAGAGACTGTATGGACACTGAACGTATTGAGTACATACTTTTATCTTTAATCTGTTCATTAAACAAAGACAAAGGAGCAGGGTTAGGAGGCTGGGCACTGACTTCCCCAGGATCATTCCTCTCCTAGTAATTCCCATTACAAATCTCCTGTCAAGGAAGAGCCTGAGGAAGTGTGATCAGTGGAACTACCCGGAGCACCAGAGAAATCAGGGCCCTGAGCTGAGAAACAACAAGCCTCAGCCAGTTCACGTTAATTCACTGTCCTCAGCACAGAAACCCCTGAAGCACCTGAGGATTACTTGAAAGGTTTTATAGACTAACAAATTTATTAGAGCATAAGCTTTCGTGGATGCATCCGAAGAAGTGGGCTGTAGTCCACGAAAGCTTATGCTCTAATAAATTGGTTAGTCTCTAAGGTGCCACAAGTACTCCTGTTCTTTTTGCGGATACAGACTAACACGGCTTCTACTCTGAAATTTGAAAGGTTTTGAGAGGGTTGGGTCTGCAGAGCTAGAGATGAAGCCTATTAACGGCTGGTAAATCAAGGACAGAGTATAATTTTTCATGTGGCTAAGGGTGTGGATGTGGTCACCCACAGCAGAAATGCATCTTTGTGTTGAGATCCCAGGGAGGAGGGGGAAATCCCAGAAGCTAAGAGAGACAGAGAAAGTCTCTTTGACACCCCGGCAGTAGGGAGAAGCAGCGTGTCTCCAGCAGCAAAGGGAGGTGCCGAGATGAACTCCTGCAGCAGTGCCCTCAGAGACAAAGGGGTCCAAGAGGTGCCTGTCACTGAACAAGCTGTTCCAATTGTTCACAGCCAGAGTTCTGCAGTTGAGGAAAGCATAGACCTGGCCCTAGAGAGCACCACGGATGGTGGCTTACAGGGGGCGCCAGGAAAGGAAAACAGGGAAAGGCCTTTTGAAGAAGATGGGAAAATGTCTAGGAAAGCTTCAGTGGGAGAGAACGAAAGCCCTGACCAACCCTCTCAGCAGGTGTGTGTGCCCAGCCAGGACCCTGGGGAAGTCATGTTGTTAGCACAGGAATGTCCTCATGCTGGTCACCTGGGGATGGACACCCCACACAGAGGGGCTGACTAAACCTCTACCTGCCCCCAACACTCCCCCAGGCCACCAGCCTGGAACTCAGCCTCAGAGCGTGAACTGTGGAGCTGACCTTTCAGAGGAAAGCAGTCACACAGCTAACCCCTCGAGGACATGGGGTGGTGGCAGATGGGCTCTCCCTCCAGGCCCCAGGGCATATGTCAGGTTTTATGCTGCTGCGCTCAGGCACATCTGATCCCCAGGGGGAGCGGGAGTTGGGATTCACCAGGACATCCATTTTGACATACTTAAGGGAAAGGACGATATCCCTTTAAGGCAAAATTCAGCCTCTGCCAAGGGTTTGAATCCAAGGAACCTTCAGGCTGAACATGCCTGTGTGTGAAGATGGAAATGACCCGGCTGGCTGGGGGCGGGGGTGACTTCCCCTTGCCTGGCAGCACAAAGGAAGCAGCGGAAAGAACGCTGCTGGTGTCAGGGACACCTGGACAGAGGGAGGATTTTCTTAACCCCCAGAGCCCACGTCACAGCCCTTCAGGAAAGGGGGCTGGAGAAGGACTCAGTCCTGGGGGTGAGGGCGTCAGGTTGACCCCAAGAGGGGAGATGTGCTTCTTGCAGATGTGCAGCCCTGGGGTTGGGAGATAGCTCCAGACAGGGCCTCCCAACGTGCAGGAGCACCCTGCATCTTCCCCTCACCAGAGTCTGCAACCCCCAGGGCCGTCCCTTACCTGCTGTCCCCGTGGTCCCCCAAATTATGGTGACGTGAACATGCAAACGCTGGCGGGGCGGGAGGTTATCTGGTTACTACTGCCAGGGCCATCGCTAGGGGGTGCCGGGCCTGGGACAACCCCCCGTCCATGCCAGGCCCCACCCCCGACTCTTCCTGCCCCTGCTTCACCACCACTGCAACCCTTCCCCCAAGCCCCCTTCTCTGAGCGATGCGAGGAGCCACAGAGTGGAGCAGGCTGGGGCCGGGGCGCTCTGCTTCCTGACGGTGAGTGTGGGGTCGGGCCCAACCCCTGCTGCTGGTGCCAGGCCCCTGATAACCCTCTGGGTTGTCCTGGGCCCCACGCTTCTGCATCCCCCTGAAGCGCGAGGCCCCCCAAGGCGCGGGGCCCGGGGCCACCGCCAGTGCCTCCTAGCCACGGCTCCCTGCTCCCCACTCCACAGCAGCCAGGCATTTAACCGCCTCCCTGCCGGACTGTACCAGGTAGCGTACCATGGGGAGGGGAGGGCAGGGGGAGAGTGTGGGGGGGCCGAGCTGCAGCGGAAACAAGTCACGTGGGGGGAATGTGGTAGGGGCAGGGAGGTTGCGTAGGGCGCCATAAATTCTAAGGACAGCCCTGGTGACACCACAGCCCCAAGACTGTGACTAGACGCAGGATCTGTGCTGAAGGGACCCCGGAGGGAAAAGAAGAGCCAATAACTGAAGACAGACAAAGGTTCAGGAACGAGGTAAACGTCACAATGGGGATTGTCCAAACCAACTTCAAAGGCCGAGGATCTAAACAAACGGCACGGGATGCCATCAATCCTTGTGAATGCTCTTTTGCAACGCGTGAATTGACGATAATGTTTACTCCTGTGAAAAGGGATAAAATGCCCAATTCTTGGGAAGGGAAACCATTTCCATCCTGCTCATGCTTACTGCTAGCAGAAGGTAGGGAAAGGCAGAGATTCCATCATTCCAGACCTGTCAAGGTATAACACATCCACTGCTTTCCCCTCATCCACAGAGCCAGTTATCTCCTCATAGAAGGCAATTAGGTTAGTCAGGCATGACTTGCCCTTGGTGAATCCACGCTGACTGTTCCTGATCACTTTCCTCTCCTCTAAGTGCTTCAGAATTGATTCCTTGAGGACCTGCTCCATGATTTTTCCAGGGACTGAGGTGAGGCTGACTGGCCTGTAGCTCCCCGGATCCTCCTTCTTCCTTTTTTAAAGATGGGCACTACATTAGCCTTTTTCCAGTCATCTGGGACCTCCCCCGATCGCCATGAGTTTTCAAAGATAGTGGCCAACGGCTCTGCAATCACATCCGCCAACTCCTTTAGCACCCTCTGATGCATCGCATCCGGCCTCGTGGACTTTGCTCGTCCAGCCTTTCTAAATAGTCCTGAACCACTTCTTTCTCCACAGAGGGCTGGTCACCTTCTCCCCATGCTGTGCTGTCCAGTGCAGCAGTCTGGGAGCTGACCTTCTTTGTGAAGACAGAGGCAAAAAAAGCATTGAGTACATTAGCTTTTTCCACATCCTCTGTCACTAGGTTGCCTCCCCCATTCAGTAAGGGGCCCACACTTTCCTTGACTTTCTTCTTGTTGCTAACATACCTGAAGAATGTACCTTCTTGTTACTCTTAACATCTCTTGCTAGCTGCAACTCCAAGTGTGATTTGGCCTTCCTGATTTCACTCCTGCATGCCTGAGCAATATTTTTATACTCCTCCCTGGTCATTTGCCTAATCTTCCACTTCTTGTAAGATCTGTGTTGTATATCGACCTGGGTATGTGGCTGGTCCTTTAGGATCTGAAGAACCCTTTTGTTTGATGGAATTGGCTTCAAATAACCACTCGGCAGTAAATTCAGTGTTTTTGGTGGCAATAAAAGGACTGGAATGCCTAAGGAGATTGCTTTTCTGACTTCTTGTTAGCGAGTGGGGTGAAAGAGAAGTTTACTTTGGTTGCTGGTTTGGTATCTCTTATCAGAGAATGACCACTGCTTTTTGGGGGTGCCTGCCCCATTTCTCAGCACTTTGTCCTGAATTTACTATTCTCAGTTATGACCCACTAAGGGCTTCTCTACATCACGCAGCTCTTAGCGACAAGGCTGGGTCGACAGTGTCTTGTCGCTAAAAGTCAGTGTGTGTGAACGCTCTTTTGTGGTATTTTGTTGGCACTTTTGCCAACAAAATACTTCCAGCCCCGCGAGCGGCATAAGCTTTGTCGGCAGGAGAGCGCTCCTGCCGACAGAGCAGCGTTCACACCGCCGCTTGTGTCGGCAAAACGTTTGTCTTTCACGGGGGGCTTTTTTAAGTACCCGCAAAAGAGAAAAGTTTTGTCGACAACCGTGCAGTGTAGACATACCCTAAGGCACAGTGAGAGATGGCTTTTGCTCTTTTGCCTACTGCTAATGACAGGGAGCTAACACAGGAGAAAGCAGAGGCAGGCAGGTGGACCACAGTGGCCAGGAGGAAGGGAGAAGAAACAGCAGATGAGTGGCTGGAGAACGTGGGCATCAATCCTGCTACCTCTTGCATGCAAGGCACAAGCTCTACCACTTGAGCTAATTCCCCACTTCTGGCTTGTGGGTAAGACACATACAAAGTGAGGGCTCTGGGGTGTGAAGTGGAAGAGAGCGTCAGATGGGGGGATGCTTATAGTTGGGGAAGGGGTCCCGAATCCTGGATCTCAGCCACACGCCTCGGCACAAAGACCAATGGTCCCTGCAGGACGTGTGTCACGGGAATAAGAGTTAGTAATAAGAATAAGCAACACACTTAAGAAGAGAACATGACTTTTATCTAACCCAACATAGCCAGGAGCAGCCCCAGCTCAAGATCCTCAACCGGACTCACCCCAACTGCCGGGCACAGCGTCCAGTTAACAACCCCCCCTTGGCCTGGCTGGACACCCACAGACACATGGCCACACGCAGCCCTTCCCTGCTTTGGCTCATTCCACGCTGTCTGTACGCCTCGATTGTGGGCTGCGCTCAGGAGGCCGTGTGGGAGACCAGTTTGCAGTCCCCTGACAGAGAACTACAGTTCACATCAAAAGCTGATCTAATAATGATCCCGGGGGAACGTGTGAGCTCACGCTCCCTGGCCACAATAAAAAGACATGATCCTACTGGGGTCTCTTCTATATGACCTTAGAGACTAACAAATGTATTTGAGCATAAGCTTTCGTGGGCTACAGCCCACTTCATCGGATGCATGTAGTGGAAAATACAGTAGGAAGAGAGAGATATACACAGAGACATGAAACAATGGGTGTTACCATATACAACATAAGGAGAGTGATCAGTTAAGGTGTGTACGGGGAGCGAGTAGCTCAGGGTGCAGGGAGGGGGTAGCTAGGGGCTGTGTGCAGGCAGGGGGTAGCTCAAGGTGCAGGGAGGGGGTAGCTAGGGGCTGTGTACGGGGAGGCAGTAGTTCAGGGTGCAGGGAGAGGGTAGCTAGGGGTTGTGTGCAGGCAGGGGGTAGCTCAGGGTGCAGGGAGGGGGTAGCTAGGGGCTGTGTGCAGGAAGGGGAGTAGCTCAGGGTGCAGGGAGGGGGTAGCTAGGGGCTGTGTGCAGGAAGGGGGTAGCTCAGGGTGCAGGGAGGGGGTAGCTAGGGGCTGTGTGCAGGCAGGGGAGTAGCTCAGGGTGCAGGGAGAGGGTAGCTGGGGCTGTGTGCAGGCAGGGGGTAGCTCAGGGTGCAGGGAGAGGGTAGCTAGGGGCTGTGTGCAGGCAGGGGGTAGCTCAGGGTGCAGGGAGGGGGTAGCTAGGGGCTGTGTGCAGGAAGGGGAGTAGCTCAGGGTGCAGGGAGGTGTACCTAGGAGCTGTGTGCAGGCAGGGGGTAGCTCAGGGTGCAGGGAGAGGGTAGCTAGGGGCTGGGTGCAGGCAGGGGAGTAGCTCAGGGTGCAGGGAGAGGGTAGCTGGGGCTGTGTGCAGGCAGTGGGTAGCTCAGGGTGCAGGGAGAGGGTAGCTAGGGGCTGTGTGCAGGCAGGGGAGTAGCTCAGGGTGCAGGGAGGTGTACCTAGGAGCTGTGTGCAGGCACGGGGGCTCCCGGTGGAACTCCCAGCTTTAGGGGGCGAGGCCTTGGGGCTCCCGGCTTCAGCCTCCCTGCTGCTCCTGGCTTGGGGGCAGGGGAGGTTTGCTGGCTTGAGCCCCGCGCCGCTCCTGGCTTCAGCGCTGGGGCTCGCTGCACCGGGTTTCAGCCGCGGGGCTCCATGGCCCCCATGAAAGGGCTCGCGGCCCCGGACCCCCGGCTGACAACCGCTGATCAGACCGAAACAACGTTGGTAAAACCACAGGTCCGAACAGCAATGGCCGAGTCTTGGGGTTAGTCCTCCAGCCCCAGGGGAAAAGCTTCAGCCGGCCCCTCCCGCTCCCCTCCCAACTGCACCTGTGTGGCCAGGCAAACATGGATGATCAGTGCCGCTGGCTCCAAGCCTCCCTCCCCACCCACTTCCACCGTGGCTCTTTGCCCACATTGTGCCCCACGGGGGAAGCCGGCCATGCTGCCCAAGCCAGGCTGGGCAGGGAGGGGGCCCCTCGTCTCTGCTAGCCAGAGGCCAGGAATGGGCGACAGGGGACGGGTCACTGGACGATCCCTGTTCTGCTCAGTCCCGCTGGGCCCCCGGCACTGGCCGCTGTCGGCCGACAGGACACGGGGCCAGATGGACCCTTGGTCTGACCCAGCCCGGCCGTTCCTACGTTCTATGGGCAGGGGCTTGTGGGGCTGCAGCCCCCTAACTGTGTATCCCCCCCGCCCCATAGCCAGCAGCCAGCGCAAAGCTCACACCTGCCACAGCAGCAGGGGGCGCTGCTGGTCTGGGGCTGCTCCCACAACCTGCTCCAGCACCCCCTCCCCGGGGCCGGTCAGGACCTGGGGGCGTGTCCAGGGGCCCAGGACTCCCCCCACGTGGGGCAGCCTAGCACAGGATGGGAAGTTCCGGGTCTGGCCTCCAATCACAGCCGCAGTTGCTCTCTGCACGGGCCAATCAGCGCCAAGGAACGCACATTTAACCGCCCTGCCTGGATGGGTGACGGCTTAAATACAATAGGGGAAAAAGGGTGTATTGGCACCAATCAGAAGCTGGGGAGGGATGATAGGCATGTGGGCGCGCCAATCAGACACCAGCGAGAATCTTAGTGTCTGTGGACGGAGCTGGCAGCACGGGGGAGGGGAATCTCCAGTCGGGCCCTTACCCGCTGCTCCCCGGGAGCCTCCCCCAGGGCAGAGCCCCCGGCCCGGCCCCGCCCTCCCGGTCCCGCCCCTGCCCCAGGGCGGCTCCGCTTGGGGAGAAGGGGAGAGACCCCCCAGGTAGCGATGCCCCGGGCTGCGGGGGGCGGGGCTAGACACGCCCGCGGGGGGGGGGCGGGAACATGTTGCCTGCAAGAGCCCGGCCCCGCCCCTCCCTAACGCGAAGCTTCCGCCCCGCTCTGGCGTCACTTCCGCCCCGCTTCCGGGGCTAGGGGCTCCCTGGGCCTGGCCCCGTCACACCCTGAGCCCGGGGCTGAAATAGCAGGTGGGGAGCAGCCTGTGGGGCAGGACTGGGGGGGCAGAGCTGGGGGGGCGGTTGGAGGTCCCAGGGCTGGAATAGCAGGTGGGGAGCAGCCTGTGGGGAGGACTGGGGGGGGCAGAGCTGGGGGTGGTTGGAGGTCCCAGGGCTGGAATAGCAGGTGGGGAGCAGCCTGTGGGGAGGACTGGGGGGGCAGAGCTGGGGGTGGTTGGAGGTCCCAGGGCTGGAATAGCAGGTGGGGAGCAGCCTGTGGGGAGGACTCGGGGGCAGAGCTGGGGGGGGCGGTTGGAGGTCCCAGGGCTGGAATAGCAGGTGGGGGGCAGCATGTGGGGCAGGACTGGGGGGCAGAGCTGGGGGGGCGGTTGGAGGTCCCAGGGCTGGAATAGCAGGTGGGGGGCAGCATGTGGGGCAGGACTGGGGGGGCAGAGCTGGGGAGGGGCGGTTGGAGGTCCCAGGGCTGGAATAGCAGGTGGGGGGCACTCTGAGAGTCAAGACTTAGTAGACATCAGAAAACACACACAGGCGAGAGGCCGTATAAATGTTTGGACAGTGGGAAAAGCTTGAGTCGGAGATCACAGCTTATTACAGCTCAGAGACTGCACACCGGAGAGAGGCCAGAGAAATGCCGTGAGTGTGGGAAAGGTTCCCCTGAGCGATCAGCCCTTACTGCCCAGGAGAGACCCACGTGGGAGAGAAACCCTGTACAGGCCTCCACTGTGCGGAAAAGCTTCAGTGACCACTCAAAGCTTACTAGACATCGGAGAATCCACAGGGGTCAACATCAGCCAATCCCACAGGGACGAAACCTCTTAGATTTCATTAGCTGGTGTGTAAAACACTAATATTAGAGCTTGGACATCAGAGACTCCCCCACACCAGAGGGAAATTCTCTCAATGCCCTGATGAGGGAGGCCATAGTAAGAACTCCGTTTCCTCATTCCCACACTCAGGTGAGTGGCATTTGGCTCCCGGGAATCCAGCTGTCCGGTGCTGGGGGGAGGACGCAGCAGCACCCGAGAATCAGCTGGTCAGTGACTCTCTCGCTCTGCCTGGTCTAAGCAAACCCCAGACAGAGGAGAGGACCCCCAATCAGCACCTCCTGATGGCTGCAGCCCTGGCTGCTGAGCTGATGGGCCAAAGGGGGGAGAAGGAAGAGACAGAAACTTTCCAGACACTCCCAGTCCCTGGCTGAAGCCCCCCCCCCCCCCCCTTCCCAGACCGGATCCCCCTTCCATGGAGATTGAGAGAGGGAAACTTGGGCCAGACCCCACCTTCCCTCTAGACACCTGTCCCCTCCCCATATCTTCCATCAGCCCCTGGGCTGGGCTCCCCCACTGACCTGGAGCTGTTCCCTGGAAGGGGAGTGTCCAGGAAAGCTGGTAACTCCGCCCCTCCCCAAATCCCTCAGGGCTGGGATCTGCTAGATCCGATATTGAGGGAGCAGGAGGAGGGTTTGTGGAGAAACGGGGGATGGAATGGTTGGGGCTGGTGGAGTTGGGACGCAGAGCGAGCTGGGGGCTGGGGCTATCGAGTGTTTGAGGAAAATGCGATAAGAGGAGAGGGAGAGCATGGAGGGGCGAGGGGGAGAGGTGCTGCCGCTGATCATTCATTCGCTTTCTACCTTCTCCCTGCCCCCTCTGCATTCAAAAAGCACCAAGAAGAGGGGCTAATTTCCCCAGGGCCTTTTACGGGCGGCCCAGAGATCCCACCTCTGCCTCCACAGCATTGTCCTTGGAGGTTCCTTCTGTGGTAGGAAATGTGCTCGGGATGAGCCAGCACATCCCTATGACGCTCCACCAGATTTGCTAGTGTAAACTGACGCTGAGCATCTCATGTGTTCTCACCCCCCCGTTAGCAGAGTGACTGCTAGTGCCTGAATTCCCCCTTTGGGGCCGGATTGTCTCAGTCCCAGAGATTGTCACCTTGCTCCAGGCCGTGGGGAAAAGCATTTAGTGTTTGTACACTTTCTACCTTATGGACCAGAATTAACTAGATGAGAAAATAGTGGGACATTAAGATGTGGTGCTTTCCCTCCAGTGCTATTGGAGGGTGATGGGGTGAGTCTGAGGGATTCCCTCCTTCCCCCTTCACCATCACCCTCCATCCCTGACACAGCAACCTCTGTCCAGCAATGAAGAGTTTTATCCTCTCCTTATCCTATCTCTCCACCTCCCAAAGGGTCACATGCCACAGGGGTTTTTCTCTCTTTGGGACGGCCGCTTAGTTGCACACTCCCATATTAGTCTAGTTTGACAGGAGGTAGCTCAGATTTGTTGAGGACTTCATGAGACCAATGATCATTTGCCGGAAGAGTCTTTTCTTTAATTACAGGTTTTTTTAATTTTTGTCTAACCCTTTGTCATGAGATTTGTGGTGTTTGAACAATGACTGTGGTCGATCTCTCAGCACAGACACCGCGGGTGCGAGCTGGAGTCACGCTCCGAGGGGCAGAGACTGAGACAGGGAATGAAGTTACTGCCTGATACAGTCAGGAGTGGGGAAGTGGGGGACAGAGCTGGGAAAGTGCTGGGTTTGCTCTTCAGAGCCAGAACGAGCCGAGGCTCAGAGCTGTGAACTCCCTGCGTCAGAGCCGGAGAGACTAGAAGCCCGACGCTGAACTCTAAAGGGCCATGAATGACATCCCAAGAAGAATGACGCAGGGAGGGGGCAGCGTCTCCCGACTGCTGAGATGACGAGGATGGGCACAGGCAGAAAGGTGCTGGGATGTCAGCAGTTGTAGCCAGCCTTGAAGCCAGGTCCTCCCACGTCACTGAGGCCAGAGGAAAAGGAGGAGCCTTAAAGCCCCGCTGGTCGCCCCCTCCTCGTCTACCCCCGTGTCCTCCTGTGTCAGGACAAGAGAGACTCCCTCTGCCCACTCACCCCACATTCACCCCTCTCAGCTGAGCTCCTTGGATTCCCTGCCGTCAGCGTGTGGCTTTTGTGCCTGGGTCCCAGCGTCGCTCATGGCTTCTCTGCACCTTTCTACCCATTTATAAATGCTGCTGTTGCTGGGGCCTGCAGGAGTGGGGGCAGCAGTGGGCTGAGCTGGGCTGGGGGTGGGGAAAGGAGTCTGTCTTTGTTTGTCCTTTGAAATAATAAAGTAGAATTGAGTTTCTCCCACTCCCAGTGTCCTTTGATTTGCATTAACTTGCTACCAGCTCCAGAGTTACACAACGCAAACGTGGTCTGCAGTGGGTAGAAATGCACGGTGAGGTCATAGAAGCATAGAATATCAGGTTTGGAAGGGACCTCAGGAGGTATCTAGTCCAACCCCGTGCTCAAAACAGGACCAACCCCAACTAAATCATCCCAGCCAGGGCTTTGTCAAGCCTGACCTTAAAAACCTCTAAGGAAGGAGATTCCACCACCTCCCTAGGGAACCCATTCCAGTGCTTCACCGCCCTCCTAGTGAAAAAGATTTTCCTAATATCCAACCTAGACCTCCCCCGCTGCAACTTGAGACCATTACATCCTCAACACCCCCTTCTCTTTCTCTCCAGACTATTCTTTTAACCATTTGGTGTCCCTTTTAATCTCTAGGCTCCCAGCAATGACAAAACAGCAGTGATGGTACTGCCTGGGGCCTGGAAGTGAGCCATTGTTTTCGACTTGTTCCCAAAATGATTTGTTGGGAGGCTGCTTATGTATAGCTACCACTGAGAACAGTCTAGCTCCATCCTCTTTGGAACCCCCTTTCGGGTAGTTGAAAGCAGCTATCAAATCCCCCCTCATTCTTCTCTTCTGCAGACTAAACAATCCCAGTTCCCTCAGCCTCTCCTCATAAGTCATGTGCTCTGGCCCCTTAATCATTTTTTTGTTGCCCTCCGCTGGACTCTTTCCAATTTTTCCACATCCTTCTTGTAGTGTGGGGCCCAAAACTGGACACAGTAGTCCAGATGAGGCCTCACCAATGTCGAATAGAGGGGAACGATCAAATCCCTCGATCTGCTGGCAATGGTCCTACTTCTACAGCCCAAAATGCCGTTAGCCTTTTTGGCAACAAGGGCACACTGTTGACTCATATCCAGCTTCTCGTCCACTGTAACCCCTAGGTACTTTTCTGCAGAACTGCTGCCTAGCCACTCGGTCCCTAGTCTGTAGCAGTGCATGGGATTCTTCTGTCCTAAGTGCAGGACTCTGCACTTGTCCTTGTTGAACCTCATCAGATTACTTTTGGCCCAATCCTCTAATTTGTCTAGGTCCCTCTGTATCCTATCCCTACCCTCTAGCTTATCTACCACTCCTCCCAGTTTAGTGTCATCGGCAAACTTGCTGAGAGTGCAATCCATCCCATCATCCAGATCATTAATGAAGATATTGAACAAAACCAGCCCCTGTACCAACCCTTGGGGCACTCCGCTTGATACCGGCTGCCAACTAGACATGGACCCATTGATCTCTACCCGTTGAGCCCGCCGATCTAGACAGCTTTCTATCCACCTTATAGTCCATTCATCCAGCCCATAGTTCTTTAACTTGCTGGCAAGAATACTATGGGAGATCGTATCAAAAGCTTTGGTAAAGTCAAGGAATAAGACCTCCACTGCTTTCCCCTCATCCACAGAGCCAGTTATCTCGTCATAGAAGGCAATTCGGCTAGTCAGGCAAGCCCTTGGTGAATCCATGCTGACTCTTCCTGATCACTTTTCTTTCCTGTATGTGCTTCAGAATTGATTCCTTGAGGACCTGCTCCATGATTTTTCCAGGGACTGAGGTGAGGCTGACTGGCCTGTAGTTCCCCAGATCCTCCTCCTTTCCTTTTTTAAAGATGGGCACTACATTAGCCTTTTTCCAGTCATCCGGGACCTCCCCTCCCGATTGCCTTGAGTTTCCAAAGATAATGCCAACGGCTCTGCAATCAAATCAGTCACCAACTCGTTTAGCACTCTTGGATGCAGTGCATCCGGCCCCATGGACTTGTGCTCATCCAGCTTTTCTAAATACACCTCTACCCCAATATAATGCTGTCCTCCGGAGCCAAAAAAATCTTACTGCGTTATAGGTGAAACCGCATTATATTGAACTTGCTTTGATGCTTTGATCCGCCGGAGTGCGCAGCCCCGCCCCCAGAGCGCTGCTTTACCGCGTTACATCCAAATTGGTGTTATATCGGGTCGCGTTATATCGGGGTAGAGGTGTAGTCCTGAACCACTTCTTTCTCCACAGAGGGCTGGTCATCTCCTCCCCATACCGTGCTGCCCAGTGCAGTAGTCTGCGAGCGGACTTTGTTTGTGAAGAGGCAAAAAAAAGCATTGAGTACATTAGCTTTTTCCACATCTTCTGTCGCTTGGTTGCCTTCCCCATTCAGTAAGGGGCCCACACTTTCCCTGACCACCTTCTTGTTGCTAACATACCAGTAGAAACCCTTCTTGTTCCTCTTAACATCCCTTGCTAGCTGCGACTCCAAGTGTGATTTGGCCTTCCTGATTTCACTCCTGCATGACTGAGCAATATTTTTATACTCCTCCCTGGTCATTTGTCCAATCTTCCACTTCTTGTAAGCTTCTTTTTTGTGCTTAAGATCAGCAAGGATTTCACTGCTAAGCCAAGCTGGTCACCTGCCATATTTACTATTCTTTCTACACATCGGCATGGTTTGTTCCTGCAACCTCAATAAGGATTCTTTAAAATACAGCCAGCTCTCCTGGTCTCCTTTCCCCCTCATGTTATTCTCCCAGGGGATCCTGCCCATCAGTTCCATGAGGGAGTCAAAAGTCTGCTTTTCTGAAGTCCAGGGTCTGTATTCTGCTGCTCTCCTTACTTCCTTGTGTCAGGATCCTGAACTCGATCATCTCATGGTCACTGCCTCCCATCCACTTTTCCTTCCCCTACTAATTCTTCCCACTTTGTGAGCAGCAGGTCACATTGTACAGACAAAGGCGCTTCTGTCCTGTGGAAGAAAACAAACATGGCACATCCTGTGCAGGTCACAAGAGCTGAGCGCTCACCATCCATATCACCTTCCTTCTAAGAGCTTCCTCAGCTGTTGCAGGAACTACTCAGAGAAGCCTGTAAAATGGAAGCCTCAGTGGGCTCCAGGGCCGGCTCCAGCATTTCTGCCGCCCCAAACCAAAAAAGAAAAGCCGTGATCAGCAGTGGCAGTTCAGCGGCAGGTCCTTCGCTCCTGGATGAAGTGAGGGACCTGCCGCCCCCGAATTGCCGCAGGTGCCGCCCCTCTCCCTTGGCCGCCCCAAGCACCTGCTTGTTAAGCTGGTACCTGGAGCCGTCCCTGGTGGGCTCTCTTCCTATATCTCTTCCTACACCTGGCAGTTAGTGCTTGGCTTATGCCCTGAAGCAGGAGGGTTGAAACCCTGACCCCCAGGTCATTTATCCTGTCTCTGGGAGAAGAGTTGGGGTTGTTACCTGCTCCTGCAAACCTGGCAGCTTTTCAGATTGAAACTTTTGTTTCTCCGCTCTCCTAGGACCAAGCCCCAGAACCTGTCTCTTAAGGAGGCCTGTTAACTGCTTCTGCCTCCAAACCCTGTTGTACCCAGTTATCTTTAACTGCCCCCAACTCAGCCACCCCGCATCCCTCCGGGTGCCCTAATGCTGCCCCCATTTTCTTCTTAATCTCATCCCAGATTGATCCCTTAACTGGAATGGGCCCTGATTTTTCCGTATCCCTTAATCCAAAAAATCCATTACCCCTGCTTGCCAGAACCCACAACTACCATCACGAGAGTCCGCCATAATAACCCCTTCCAAGCAGCTGTGCGCACTGTTGGGGAGAGGGACTTACAGGCTGCCACGCACCTGTCCGACGCAATGCATGTGAGTCATGGCACCAAGATGTTTGAGGGTTTATCCCTTCACCCTCCACTCCCTGGTTCTTCTCACGTAAACAAAGAGCTGCAAAACTAGAAGTCCGAAGGTGCAGACAATTTGATGTTTATTGGGCTTAGATTCCAGCAAGCAATGAGTCCAGTTTCCTTTTGTCTTTTTCCCTCAACCTACTTCCTGTTTGCCCCCAATTTGTATAGTAATAGTCTCAACTATACCTTAACCAATCATTTTATGGAAATTTAACTAACCAATCCTAACATATTGTAACATGATTATCTAACCAATTATATCCCAGCACCTTAATTGGTTTACACCCAGCAAAATTAATTCTACAGCAGACAGAAACAATCAAAGAACCAGACAGATTCCATACAGTTTAACAATGGAGAAGTGGGGACATAAAGACAAAATAACAAGAAGTGGGGGTTTCACAATCACAACTATTGATAGGTGAGTTCTTGCCAGACAGGATGCTGTGAAATTAAATTTTCTTTAACCATCTTAAGATTTGTCTCTTTACCTGGCGGTGATGGGCACTATCGGGACAGAATTGCCTTTCTAACAGCCCAATCCCCTCTGATTTCAATTGGAGCGGCGGCGCGGCGCTAAATAGGCTGCGGCCGCGCAGCTTAGAGGGAACTGAGATGTGCAGTGGTGCAGAATTCCCTCAGGAGTAAAGTTCATACTGCTGGCTTTGCTGGCGCCACCACAGTGTCTGTTGGGCAAATGGTGGAACTGCAGCACTTCTCGGTGGCCTTTCTGGAGATCCCGGCAGCTCTAGCCAGCTTCTTGGTGGCTATTTTCCTGCTGAGAGCCACTGGCTGGTTCTTGTGGCTTGTCCTGGGGCCCAGCTACTGCTGGCTGACTTTGAAGGAGCCAAGGTGCCGGTGATCTCTGCTAACCCCTGAGCCCCAACTGGATGTGGTTCTTGTTCTTCTGCACAGCATCGCTTGTGGAGAACAAGGACCTGCAAATGTGCATTCATATTCTATCATTGTTTGAACAAGGAGGAGTCCTGTGGCACACTAAAGACTAACACATTGATTTGGGCATAAGCTTTCATGGGCTGGAACCCACTTCATCAGATTTACGGCACTCCCAGCTACCTCCGTGACACCACAGATTTCCTGAGAAAACTACAATGCATTGGTGACCTCCCAGAAAACACCATCCTAGCCACCATGGATGTCGAGGCTCTCTACACAAACATCCGACACACAGATGGAATACAAGCTGTCAGGAACAGTATCCCTGATGATGACACAGCACAACTTATTGCGGAGCTCTGTGACTTTATCCTCACGCACAATTATTTCAAATTTGGTGACAATATATACCTCCAGACCAGTGGCACCGCCATGGGGACCCGCATGGCCCCACAATATGCCAACATTTTTATGGCTGACCTGGAACAACGCTTCCTCAGCTCTCGTCCACTCATGCCCCTTCTCTACCTACGCTACATTGATGACATCTTCATCATCTGGACCCATGGGAAGGAGACCCTGGAAGAATTCCACCATGATTTCAACAGCTTCCACCCCACCATCAACCTCAGCCTAGACCAATCTACACGGGAGGTCCACTTCCTAGACACCACCGTACAAATAAGCGATGGCCACATTAACACCACCCTATACCGAAAACCCACCGACCGCTATGCCTGTCTTAGAATCATAGAATCATAGAATCATAGAATATCAGAGTTGGAAGGGACCTCAAGAGGTCATCTAGTCCAACCCCCTGTAGAGAGAACATGGAAACGATTGCTCACCTGTATTTCCATTGCTGGTGCATGGACGCTCCTCTTTCTCCTTCTGGAGGTCACATGCTGCCAAACCTCCTCACAATCCTTCTGTCCCTTCTGCGCCTGCTTCATGCCTCCAGCTTCCACCCTGGTCACACCACACGATCCATCGTCTACAGCCAAGCACTGAGGTACAATCGCATCTGCTCCAACCCCTCAGACAGAGACCAACATCTACAAGATCTTCACCAAGCATTCTCAAAACTATGATACCCACACAAGGAAATAAAGAAACAAATCAACAGAGCCAGACATGTACCCAGAAGCCTCCTGCTACAAGACAGGCCCAAAAAAGAAACCAACAGAATTCCACTGGCCATCACCTACAGTCCTCAGCTTAAACCTCTCCAACGCATCATCAGTGATCTACAACCCATCCTGGACAATGATCCCTCACTTTCACAGACCTTGGGAGGCAGGCCAGTCCTCGCCCACAGACAACCCGCCAACCTTAAGCATATTCTCACCAGCAACCACGCACCGCACCATAACAACTCTAACTCAGGAACCAACCCATGCAACAAACCTCGATGCCAACTCTGCCCACATATCTACACCAGCAACACCATCACAGGACCTAACCAGATCAGCTACAACATCACCGGCTCATTCACCTGCACGTCCACCAATGTTATATATGCCATCATGTGCCAGCAATGCCCCTCTGCTATGTACATTGGCCAAACTGGACAGTCACTCAGCAAGAGGATAAATGGACACAAGTCAGATATCAGGAATGACAATATACAAAAACCTGTAGGAGAACACTTCAACCTCCCTGGCCACACAATAGCAGATGTAAAGGTAGCCATCTTACAGCAAAAAAACTTCAGGACCAGACTCCAAAGAGAAACTGCTGAGCTCCAGTTCATTTGCAAATTTGGCACCATCAGATCAGGATTAAACAAAGACTGTGAATGGCTTTTCAACTACAGAAGCAGTTTCTCCTTCCTTGGTGTTCACACCTCAACTGCTAGCAGAGCACCTCACTCTCCCTGACCTGCCTCTGGAAATTTCCATTACTTGCATCTGAAGAAGTGAGGTTCTTACCCATGAAAGCTTATGCTCCCAATACTTCTGTTAGTCTTAAAGGTGCCACAGGACCCTCTGTTGCTTTTTACAGATTCAGACGAACACGGCTACCCCTCTGATACTTCATCAGATTTGTTAGTCTTTAAGGTGCCACAGGACTCCTCGTTGTTTTTGCTGAAACAGACTAACACAGCTCCCCCTCGGAAACTTATCTTTGTTTAATCAATGAAAGCAAACTAGAGCCTCAGAGGACCGGAACTGATTTTAGACGATGGACAGGTTTGCTCGGCGTTTGCACATTTCAACAGGGAAAATGTTGAACGATTAAATTCATTTCACTTCCCCATTCAGTGGAACTCCTGAACATACAGGAGATGGATATGAAAATATATTTCAATTAAAAAAGAACACATTTAAGAGAGCACCTAGATTTGAATCAGCAACCACTTTATCTGTTGTCGAATGTGCTACCACGGGGGTCTATAAGGCGGTAGAGTATTAGAGCCAGTGATCTTGAAGAGTGAAGGAGACACTTATTTCAAAGAGCTTCTCTTACATTCCCAGACATGGGTGGTTTTAAAAATGGGGTTTCATTACATTTTCTATCTGCATGTAAACACCACAGCTTGCACAATCCCCACAACTGCTCAGTCTCACCACAGCACAACTTTAGAGGGCCCACACCCAGCTCTGCGGCCTTTAACCTCTTCAGCATTTCTCCAATGCCTTAAAGCCACAGGGCACATCATGTAACTCAAACCCCTTAATCTCTATATCATTCATGACTGAATTCCCAAAGAATTCCCTTCTGACCAGAAGCAGAGAGCTCCTGGGAGTGTCGGCCACACTCCTGTGCCCTGGAGTAGAGGGGCTCTGGCAGGGGCAGGGCCCATAGTGCACAGTCACTTTGTTCTAGTTTGCACACTTGCTGGGTCTGTGGGAGAATTCTTGTCTCCCATACAGCAGGCCTGGGCTTCATTCATGGCCAGTGCAGACCTGAGTTTTAGGCTTAGATGTAAAAATTGCAGAATTGAAGCTTGAAAGACAGGCCAGTTCCCTCCCCTGCCCCCATAGCATTTCACATCTTGACAGCCAAACTCGAGGACTTTCTGAGTGATCTGTCCTAGTTCAACCGTACGGTGCTGGGGTCCATGTAGGTCTCACTGGGTAAAATTCTCTGGACTGTTATGGCAGGTCAAGTAGGGAGAGGGAGAAGCCCACTGGATGCTCTTAGTCCCCTGCCTGGCAGTGCTTTTAAAAGGAAGGAAGGGGATGGGAACCCCCCTGCCACTGGAGAATGTGGCCATTGATCCCACTGCCTCTCGCATGCGACGCGAGCGCTCAACCACTTGCGCTAATTCCACTGGACACAAGCAGCTGTCCTCAGCCCCCCTCTCATTCCAGAGACCACAACCACCCTGCGGCTGCCCACGGCTCCTTTCTGAAAGGGCCGCTTCTCAGGCTGGTTTCTGTGGGCCGGCTAGCTCAACTGGTGAGAGCGTGGTGCTAATAACACCCTAGGATGGCAGGTTTGTAGAAATGTTGGTGGTGCCCAGAACCTGCCCCTCCAAATACCCCCCCACACACACACATCTCCCTAAGGGTTAGGGTTTGGGTTTGTGTTTGGGTGAGGGTCTGGGGTGCAGGCTCTGGGATGGAGTTTGGGTGCAGGCTCTAGGCTGGGCAGGGGATTGGGGTGCAGGAGGGGTGAGGGGTGCAGGCTGTGGGAGGGAGTTTGGGTGGGGGAGGATGTCTGGGGTGCAGGCTCTGGGAGGGAGTTTGGGTGCTGGATGCAGGCTCTGGGCTGGGGCAGGGGGTGGGTGTGGAGGAGGGGGTGAGGGATGCAGGCTCTGGGAGGGAGTTTGGGTGCTGGATGCAGGCTCTGGGCTGGGGCAGGGGGTGGGGGTGGAGGAGGGGGTGTGGGTGCAGGCTCTGAAGGGGGCGGGGAGTTCGATGCTTACCTGGGGCACCCCTCCAGCAGCGGTTCCTAGGCGGGGCGGGCTAGGAGGTCTCAATGCGCTCCTGTCCCCATCACCCCCGCAGCGTCCCATTGGCTGCAGGGGCGTTCGGGGCAGGGGCAGCGTGCGGAGACACAGGCCCCCTCCCCCCCAGCCACAGGGACATGCTGGCATCTTTCCAGAAATGTGGTGCCCAAAACTGTACACGATAATCCAGTTGAGGCCTAATCAGCGTGGAGTAGAGCGGAAGAATTACTTCTCGTGTCTTGATTTCAATACTCCTACTAATACATCCCAGACTGATGTTGGCTTTTTTGCAACAGGTTACATTGTTGACTCTTATTTAGCTTGTGGTCCACTATGACCCTTGGATCTTTGTCCGCAGTACTCCTCCCTAGGCAGTCATTTCCCATTCTGTATGAGTGCAACTGATTGTTCCTTCCTAAGTGGAGTACTTTGCATTTGTCCTTATTAAATTTCATCCTATTTACCTCAGACCATTTCTCCAGTTTGTCCAGATCATTTTGAATGTTCATCCTATCCTCCAAAGCGCTTGCAACCCCTTCCAGCTTGGTATCATCTGCCAACTTTGTAACGGTTCTCTCTATGCCACGGGTCTAAATCATTGATGAAGATATTGAACAGAACCGGACCCAGAACTGATCCCTGAAGGACTGCACTCGTTATGCCCTTCCGGCCTGACTGTGAACCACTGATAACTACTCTCTGGGAACAGTTTTCCAACCAGTTATACACCCACCTTATAGTAGCTCCATCTAGATTGTATTTCCCTAGTTTGTTAATGAGAAGGTCATGTGAGACTGTATCAAAAGCCGTACTAACGTCTAGATATAGCATATCTACCGCTTCCTCCCATCCACAAGGGTTTGTTACCCAGTCAAAGAAAGCTACCAGGGGTTGGTTTGACACGATTTGTCCTTGATAAATCCATGCTGGCTATTGCTTATCACCTTATTATCTTCGAGATGTTTTCAGATGGATTCCTTAATTATTTGCTCCATCATCTCTCCTGGTACAGAAGTTAAGCTGGCTGGTCTGTAATTGCCTGGCTTGTCCTTATTTCCCTTTTCATAGATGGGAACTACATTTGCCCTTTTCCAGACTTCTGGAATCTCTCCCATCTTCCATGACTTTTCAAAGATAATAACTAAAGTAAAGCTAGTCCATTGGGTGTGTGAGCAGGTAAATCGCCTCCCTCGCCCAGCAGCGCCCCCAGGGCAATGACCCAATGCCTCCCCCCAACCACAGGGACAGAGGCTGAAAGTCCATCTGATGGCAGGTCAGGGGCTGGCGTGGAATGGACTGGGATCTCGGCCTGGGCCCTAGTGAGGTAGGTGACCCCGTCACACACAACCATACCCAGCAAGGCCTGCTCTGATTTTCTCCCTGTTTGTGAGTCCCAGCAGAGAGACCAGGGACTCATTGGTCCATGGAGAATGGGCTCCTCTACCCCAGCTGGGGGCTGCAGGCCAATGGCCAAGGGCAGCGGGTGAGGGGACCTGGCACTAGCGCTCCTGCAGGGTCCATGGTGTGGGATAAACAGAGAACTCCAGTGTCCAGGGCTCTCCGGCCACGTGTCCATTCCACGGCAGGAGGGGATCTGGGACCAGAGCGAAGGGGCCTGGGGCAGGAGTCTGGGACGCAGCCATCGGGGAGAAGGAGGGAATTCAGCTGTGCTGGGCAGAGATGCTGCTGCAGATGCAGCTAGTTCCCTGGGTGCGATGTCGCAGCACTTTCACTACATGGTTAATACAGAGGTTGCAGCTCAGCTGAGTAAAGTGCTGCACCCGTTTTAATGGTGTTAGGGGCTTTGCCAGGCTATAAGACTGAGGTGCAGCTTTGTCCTGGCCACTCCCCTCTACCCCTGCTCCACCCCCTCCTCCAGCCTGTCCATGCCCTCCCCCCCACCCCCCGGAACACTCCTTGGGCCTGCAGCTGCTGGGGGGAGGCACAAGTGGCACCTCTGTTGGAGGAATTTCCCAGGGTGGGGGAGGGCTTTACACCTTCCCTACAGCCCCTTTGGCCCGCGCTAGCCAGCCTGGGAGCCAGAGCACAGTGGTGGGCTGGGTCCAGACTTCAAGAATGTCTCTTGATGTAGGGTCCAAACCCGGGATTCTGCCTTGAAGTGCGTTGGGGCTGGTTCTCTGAGGGGCTGGACCCCTGCACTGCCCACGGACTCCAGATGCAGTTGGAACAAGGTCCCTGCAGCCCTGTAGTTCAGAGAGATAAACGGAGGTGTGACGTGCAGTCTATATGGTTTTATAAAAACATGCTAATAAGTGAATATAATGTAACTGGGATAGTTTTATTAAGATTTGATAATAAGTGAATATAATGCAACTGGGATATGCTTCGTGCAAAAGGTCTCTTGTAAGGTAACATTACAAAGCTCATAATCTACTGAGTGTGATCATCCGATTTGTAGAAATGTACCACTCTTGTATCTAAAACCAGAAATATTAAATAGAACTCTGAGGGCCTATTGTAATTATGTAAAGTGTGGGCCATTAATGATGGTTTGGAATCTTGATGACTCCCATTAACAAGGACCCTTGTCTGCAGATGGCTGTGTTTTCCTGTTAGTCTTCCTGTATATGTGTGTGCTGGCAAGTGGGCAATGAAGTCTTGCAGTGACATGTGATCATGTCACCTGAACTGGAATCCATCTTCAACCTGCTGCTTTTCCAGGGAGCGGGGTGGAAACCCAGAGGGACAAAGGGTTCCCGCCTTATGCAAAAGATATATAAAGGGGTGGAACAGAACAAAGCGGGAGAGGAGCCATCATGAAGAATCCCCTAGCTATCACCTGAGCTGCAATAAGAGCTGTACCAGGGGAAAGAATTGTGCCCAGGCCTGGAAGGTGTCCAGCCTGAGAAAAAACTTACTGAAGCATCTCTGAGGGTGAGATTATCTGTATTCAGTTTGATTAGACATAGATTTGCGCATTTTATTTTATTTTGCTTGGTGACTTACTTTGTTCTGTCTGTTACTACTTGGAACCACTTAAATCCTACTGTCTGTATTTAATAAAATCACTTTTTATTTAAACAACAAGGAGTCTGGTGGCACCTTAAAGACTAACAGATTTATTTGGGCATAAGCTTTCGTGAGTAAAAACCTCACTTCTTCAGATGCATTTTACTCACGAAAGCTTATGCCCAAATAAATCTGTTAGTCTTTAAGGTGCCACCAGACTCCTTGTTGTTTTTGTAGATACAGACTAACACGGCTACCCCCTGATACTTTTTATTTAGTAATTTACTCAGAGTATGTATTAATACCTGGGGGAGCAAACAGCTGTGCATATCTCTCTATCAGTGTTATAGAGGGTGAACAATTTCTGAGTTTGCCCTGCATAAGCTTTATGCAGGGTAAAACGGATTTATTTGGGTTTAGACCCCATTGGGAGTTGGGCATCTGAGTGCTAAAGACAAGCACACTTCTGTGAGCTGTTTTCAGGTAAACTTGCCGCTTTGGGACAAGTGATTCAGATGCTGGGTCTGTGTTGGAGCAGACGGGAGTGTCTGGCTCAGCAAGACAGGGTGCTGGAGTCCTGAGCTGGCAGGGAAAACAGGAGCAGAGGTAGTCTTTGCACATCGGGTGGCAGCTCCCAAGGGGGTTTCTGTGATCCATCCCGTCACAGGAGGTACCCAAAATGAGGCCATTGTTGTACATTTAGGCCTTACCGCCTTGCCCATTAACAACAGTAGGTGGCTCATTGTCAGTCACTGTTTATACTTGATCACGGCTGACCTGGTTCTGGTCGTAAGCAGAGGCCTGGCAGTGAAAGGTCCTGATTCTATCCCCAGCACCCAGAGACAGATGGTCCCTCAGGGATGTAACGACCCTGGGGGATATTTTACACTCATGATCTTTCCCATGGGCTGGGGAATTCCACAGTCTCATTCCCAGGGCTGAGAACCTCAGGGTTAAGTTGCACATAGTGAAAATGTGACCCCTGCGTTGCACACTGTGCTGTGCTGCCCTGGGCAGATGTGGCTTTAAGCTGGTGTCCAAGCCCCGTCCCACTCTCAAGAAGGACTGGGCCAAAAGAGCTGGTTTTCAGTGGCACTGACACTGCCCGGGTCCTGGCCACCGGTCCCAGGGGCTCTGCGTTTTATTTTAATTTTAAATGAAGCGTCTTAAACATTTTAAAAACCTTATTTACTTTACATACAACAATAGTTTAGTTCTATATTATAAACTTATAGAAAGAGACCTTCTAAAAATGTTAAAATGTATGACTGGCACGCGAAACCTGAAATTAGAGTGAATAAATGAAGACTCGGCAGACCACTCCTGAAAGGTTGCCGACCCCTGACCTAGGGGTTACAGTGGACGAGAAGCTGGATATGAGTCAGCAGTGTGCCCTTGTTGCCAAGAAGGCCAATGGCCTATTGGGCTCCATTAGTAGGCACACTGCCAGCAGATTCAGGGAGTGATTATTCCCCTCTATTCGGCACTGGTGAGGCCACACTTGGAGTATTGCGTCCAGTTTTGGGCCCCACACTACAGAATGGATATGGACAAACTGGAGAATCCAGGGGAAGGAAACAAAAATGTTTGGCGGGTGGGGGGACTGGCGCACATGACCTATGAGGAGAGGCTGAGGGAACTGGGCTTATTTAGTCTGCAGAAGAGAAGCCGGGTGGGGTGGGGGATTGGCTAGCAGCCTTCAACTACCTGAAGGGGGGTTCCAAAGAGGATGGAGCTCGGCTGTTCTCAGTGGTGGCAGATGACAGAACAAGAAGCAATGATCTCAAGTTGCAGTGGGGAGGATCTGGGCTGGATATTAGGAAACACTATTTCACTAGGAAGGTGGTGAAGCACTGGAATGGGTTACCTAGGGAGGTAGTGGAATCTCCTTCCTTAGAGGATTTTAAGGTCAGGCTTAACAAAGCCCTGGCTGAGATCATTTAGTTGGGGTTGGTCCTGCTTTGAGCAGGGGCTTGGACTAGACACCTCCTGAGGTCCCTTCCAACCCTGATCTTCTATGATCCCAAATCAGTCTCCTGAGGGTTGGAAAAGAAAGTGTCAGATGTGGAGGGGCAGGGAATTCCCACTGAACCTCAAAGCACAGAGTGACCTCTCCAATCTTATAGCCCTGGTTCCAGCTATTGAGAAAATTGCTTCTGGGCTTTTTCTAGGCTAGTTCAGATCATTTGTAGATGTGTCGTTTGGGTTATTTCCCCTCCCCCTCCGCCTCTTTCTTTTAGTATAGTGATGCTAAAACTTTTGTAACTAATACAGCCAAATAATGAGATGAATAGTGAAGCAGGTTTAGCTACTTCATAAGAAAATGGGTAAATTTATTTCCCTGATTTTGAGTCTTCAAAGATTTTCTGAGATTTCAATTTTTGAATGTGCAAGTGTTTTATTGCCCCTCCTGAATTGTGGGTTTTCTCTCCTGGTGAAGGCTGTTTGGTCACATACTTTGATATTAGCTTAGTTTGACAGGATGTAGCTCAGATGCGGCTGGGAGTCGGGGAGCGGAGCAGGCCGGAGGCCGGGTCGCTCTACTTATGGGTGAGGGCAGGCCCGACCGCTTCTGGAGTCCTCAAGGGAGTGGGGGCGGAGGAGGGGCGGGGCCTGGGGAAGAGCTGGTGCCCCACACAGCTGCACACTTTGGGTATGGGTAAGGACGGCCCTGAGAGGCTGCACCCAAGACTGAGGCTCTATTGTGCTCGGTGTCATATTAGACACACACATTGTGAGAGGCAGCTCCTAGGGGAAGGAGCTTCAAGTCTAACTGTACAAAGCAGACGCAAGGAGGAGTGTGTGGGTGTCGGGAGCGTCTCCGTGATTAAGGCCGGGCTTGTAAACCAAGTTTTCAACTTCCAATAGATGTGAAAAAACAACAACAGATTTTTCTTCCTCCAAATAACAGCACTTACACTTACAGTACAGGACAAGCAGCCCGAGTTCCCTGGAAGCTGCACAGCCGCGCAGCCACCCAGCAGCCTCCTTAGCGCCGCCTGGGCCCTCAGACAACCCACCCGGGGGGCTGCCATGGCCAGGGGAGGGGTACCCTTCCCTGAGCCCCAATCTATCCCGGCCTCCAACCTGCACCAACCCAGCTGAGCCTGAGCTGCCCTTGCCCAGGCCTGACGCCAGCCCTGGCCTTGCCAGGGAGAGGCGCCTATCCTGTGGGCCCGGCCCTGCAGCTGATATGGGGGGCAGGGGGTCGCCTCCCCGCCAAGCCTAGGTGCTGCTGCAGGGAGAGACAGCTGGGAAGAGGCCTCTCTCCCGGCCGGAGCACCCGCCTGCACCATTGGAATTCCCCACCCAGGCCTGGGACACTCATCTCCAGCTCTAATGAGTTGGATACAGGATCAAATTGATCCTAAGTGCAGAGACTCTCTGCTGCGGGGGGGGGGAGGGGGACAAAATACACGTGGATAAACTCCACTGTGCCTCAGACACAGGCCAGCGCTGCTGGAGTCAGCAGATACAGTGACGGTGATGGGGAAGGAGGGAATCCCTCCGACTCGCCCCATTGCCTTCCGGCCTTGCAGAGGCTGAAATGATCCATCTGTCCCACTCCTGCTCCTCCTCGTTACATGGAAATGTATTTTAAATAAGGAAAATGGTAAAAAAGAAAAATACCTGCTGCCCAGCACCACCTGGACCAGCGTGAGCACAACTGGGAAGGAGACATTTTGTCAGCAAAGGGGGGACTTGGTGACTAACAATCGCTCTGCTACTGGGGTGACAGTATAAATGTGATGCTCAGGGATTGTCCAGACTAGGAAAATGGGTGTCCATTAGGACAGGCCAAAGGGGAAGATGCCGGCTAACCCCAACCCCTGTGCCCGGGCGAGGTCAGCACTGCAAACAGAGCGGTGTGTTTACATCAGGATCGCTACCTCCAGCACGCCGACGCCCAGGGAAATCCTAGAGCAGAAGACAAACCCCATGTCCATTTTCACTCAGTGAGGCGACTTGTGGTCACCCCTATTTCCCCCACCTGGGGCTGATGGAAACTCCTTGCTGGAAGGACACACACTCCAATGACTCACAGGAGAAAGGAGCAAGGGACTCACCCCAGAGAAGGGTGACCTGTAAAAGGCACAAGTGGGCAACACACGAGGCAGTTGAGAGAACAGAGGGACACAAATGGTGCAAACCAACCACAAGGTCACTATGTGGGAATTAGCAAATGTGTTTTTAAAAAAAGTCTTTTCTCACTGCGTTGCTGTCCTGTGAACACCCTGATGTCTTGTAAGGTGTGGGCCCTGAGTGAAACTTTTCCCGCACTCACAGCATCTATAAGGTCTCTCTCCTGTGTGAATTCTCTGATGTACAATGAGGTCTGAGCTCACACTGAAGCCTTTCCCGCACTCACAACACTGATAGGGTCTCTCTCCTGTATGTCTTGACTTGCCTGATGTGTAATTAGGGTTGATTTCTGTCTGAACAGTTTCTCACACTCACAGCACTCATAGGTGTCAAGTATCAGGGGGTAGCCGTGTTAGTCTGTATCTACAAAAACAACAGGGAGTCTGGTGGCACCTTAAAGACTAACAGATTTATTTGGGCATAAGCTTTTGTGAGTAAAAACCTCACTTCTTCAGATGCATAGAGTGAAAGTTACAGATGCAGGCATTATATACTGACACATGGAGAGCAGGGAGTTACTTCTCAAGTGGAGAACCAGTGTTGACAGGGCCAATTCAATCAGGGTGGATGTAGTCCACTCCCAATAATAGATGAGGAGGTGTCAATTCCAGGAGAGGAAAAGCTGCTTCTGTAATGAGCCAGCCACTCCCAGTCCCTATTCAAGCCCAGATTAATGGTGTTGAATTTGCAAATGAATTTTAATTCTGCTGTTTCTCTTTGAAGTCTGTTTCTGAAGTTTTTTTGTTCAATGATAGTGACTTTTAAATCTGTAATAGAATGACCAGGGAGATTGAAATGTTCACTTACTGGCTTATGTATGTTACCATTCCTGATGTCCGATTTGTGTCCATTTATTCTTTTGCGGAGGGACTGTCCGGTTTGGCCAATGTACATGGCAGAGGGGCATTGCTGGCACATGATGGCATATATAACATTAGTGGATGTGCAGGTGAATGAGCCCTTGATGGTGTGGCTGATGTGGTTGGGTCCTCTGATGCTGTTGCCAGAGTAGATATGGGGACAGAGTAGGCAACGAGGTTTGCTACAGGGATAGGTTCCTGGGTTGGTGTTTCTGTGGTGTGGTGTGTAGTTGCTGGTGAGTATTTGCTTAAGGTTGGGGGGTTGTCTGTAAGCGAGGACTGGCCTGCCTCCCAAGGTCTGTGAGAGTGAGGGATCATTTTCCAGGATAGGTTGTAGATCGTGGATAATGCGCTGGAGAGGTTTTAGCTGGGGACTGTATGTGATGGCCAGTGGTGTTCTGTTATTGTCCTTGTTGGGCCTGTCCTGTAGTAGGTGATTTCTGGGTACCCGTCTTGCTCTGTCAATCTGTTTCCTCACTTCCCCAGGTGGGTATTGTAGTTTTACAAATGCTTGATAAAGATCTTGTAGATGTTTGTCTCTGTCTGAGGGGTTGGAGCAAATTCGGTTGTATCTTAGGGCTTGGCTGTAGACAATGGATTGTGTGATGTGTCTTGGATGAAAGCTGGAGGCATGTAGGTAAGTGTAGCGGTCAGTAGGTGAGCACTCATAGGGGCGCTCTCCCGTGTGGATCCTCTGATGTGTATTGAGGGCTTTCTTGACAGTGAATTTTTCCCCGCATTCATGGCACTCATAGGGTCTCACTCCAGTGTGGATCCTTTGATGTGTAATAAGAGCTGGACTCTGTGTGAACATTTTTCCACACTCAGAGCACTGATGAGGTATCTTTCCCTTGTGGATATTCTGATGTCCAGTAAGGTCTGAGCTGACAGTGAAGCTTTTCCCGCACTCACTGCATTCGTAGGGTTTCTCCCCTGTGTGGATCCTCTGATGTTTATTAAGGGCTGAGCTCTGAGTGAAGCTTTTCCCGCACTCACAGCATTCGTAGGGTTTCTCCCCTGTGTGGATCCTCTGATGGTTACTAAGGGTAGAGCTCAGAGTGAAGGTTTTCTCGCACTCACTGCATTCTTGGGGTCTCTCTCCTGTGTGGATTCTCTGATGTTTTAAAAGGCCTGAGTGGTTAGTGAAATGTTTTCCACACTCAGTGCATGTGTCTTTTCTCTCTCCTGTGGGTATTCTCGCCTGGGCTGTGGTTTCCAGGAGGTCCTGGTGAGTTCCCTGACAATTAATGGAGTTACCCACTTTCTCCGCTGGCTGGTTTCTCTGCTCCCTCTCTGGCCTGTGCTGACTCCCACAGGCTTTGCCCTGCACACGATGTCGGGACACATTCCCTCTGGAATCGTGCGATAATCCCCCATGTGGTGCCACTTGCTCAGAATCTTCCTGCTGAGGATTCTGCTTCTTCTCCTCACTCACCATCCCAGCACCTGCTGGGACAGAGAGAGAAACCTCAGACACAGGGATGGAAAGGGGAAAACAACCAAAATTAGAGCTGGAGAGACAGAAAAGAAACCTAGTAGCTGGATTCTCCACAACTCTTCCCCATAGGGGAGAGAGGAGGGGAACAATTCTGCCTCCACATCCCCTCGGGGAGGGAGCTCTGCCACGTGTCAGTCAGGATGCGTAGGAAGCCATGAGCGACAGCTGCCCTGAGGATACACGGCCTCCTGGGGATACTCCTGAACCCCGAGAGCTCACAAGGCTTTTAGGGACTCCCAGCTGTTTCCTTCGGGCACTGAGAGCTTTGAGTTGGTTTAATGATCCCTCACCTGCGCAGGCACCTCTGGGGATCTCTCCTTCCTCACAGCCCTGGAGATCCGGGACCCACGGCTCCTCCCCTCCTTCCAGCTAGGAGTTCACATCAGGTTTGGAAACTGGACACCCTGCTCAGGAGAAAGAAAACAAGGGAGATCAGGGAATTCATGGGACGTTTCTATTACTTTAACCCCAGCCCATTTTACAGCAGGGAAAGGCTGGGTGCAGCTCCCCAGGTGCAGGAGACTCTGCGTATGAGGGATTTAACTCTCCCCATCTCTGCTGGGAACACACACAGCCAGACACTGCTCAGCAAACGGGGTCCTAAAACACAGAGACAGGAACTCCACGTTCCAGGAAGTTAAGGCCCCAGCCAGAGGGGAAGTTACCCTGGACCTGCTTCTTCATCCCAGAGAGAAACCCCGAGAGAATGGGGGAGTTGTAGGAGAGTTGGGACCGTTGAGCACGGGCTGGTGGGATTCAGCGCAGTGAGGAATAGGAGGGACAGGGGGTGTCACCGAATGTCATATCTCAGGATGTGTCTACACTTGAGACACCATGACTGGAGTGCTGTAGTGGGTCAGTGTAGATATTCAGCAATGGAAAGGTTCTGCTGTCGGGGTAGGTCATCCACCTCCCGCAGAGGCAATAGCTAGTCCACAGAAGCATCATTTTCTGCATAAAAACCAACTATTCTAACTACCCTAAATTCCACAGGTGCATTCAGATGGCCTTGAAATGTGCTGGTTTCTATGGTCATTCATGGACGGGTTACTGGTCCCAGTATGGGGTGACGGGTTAAAGATGTTCCTGAGATTCAGCCCCACCACCCTAGGCAGCTTTTGACAAAATCATCTTGGTCTTGAAATGTTTTTTGCACACAGCTGGGGCTGAAACTGGTTCTAATTGTCCCTGGACTGATCACAGTCACTTGGCGTTGATCTGTTAATACAGGACACCCCGTCTTCTGCAGGAAACCAGCTCTGAAAGCCAATAGCTGCGGAATCTGGAATCTCAGAGCAGCACAAGCCAAACTGAGCAGTCGCTGACCTGGAAATGCACACGTGCTGCCAGACTACGTCCCTATGAAGTGCGCGAGGGTTGCCAGCAATCTGCTGGCCCAGGGAAAGGTTTGCTCAAGGGGATGGGCTGCGGCCACTGAACCTGAACGACACCCATGAACTGAAGCCTGAGCCCGAGCTCCGATAGCTTTCACACTATGTGTGTGGTGCATTTTTCTTGCATTCGGCAGAAGTTCCTCTTGGAAGCTTTGCCCTTTTATACCAAAATGTTTGTGTTAAGATTAATAGTTTAAAGTTCTCTGAACTAAAAAACCCACTTTCTTGCCCAGTCTGCACTTAAACTTTTTGCTAGCCTAGCTCTGTGTGATGGGGGTGTGAAAAATCACACCACTGACCAACACAGCTATGCTGGGAAAAGCTCTAGGGTAGACATACAGCTATGAAGAACCACTGAGAAGAACATGCCACCGTTTGTGTTGTGTTCCACGGATCGGAATACCAGCATTTTCCTGCATGTGTGTCAGCTGTGGATGACTGGGAGCAGCTTGGCAGAGATGTGACTGTGATATGAAGAGAGCTACATGTAAACCTTGGGGGCCTAGTCTGCCTCATGCCCGTGCTAAGGGCTGGAGGCTGGGTCCGTGAAGGTGCACAGGGGTGAGTTCTTGTCACTGAGATTGTCAGCATCCTGGTGACATATGTGCTAGTGATCCTCAGGGCTCAGTGAGAGCTAAGCGAAGTCTGTGACTCAGGAGGAAACCTCGGGGCGAGGGGGAAAGGGGTGATCTCACTTTGCAGGTCCGAGCTGGTTTGTATGGAGTGGGATCAGTGTGTGAGTGCCGGCCAGGGGTCACAAGTTTCTGTTTGTCACATTGGACCTAAATCCAAGTTTTGCCCTAGCAAAGAGAAGATGTCAGACTTCGTGCTGTGCTGCCCCTGTGCGCTGTTCCCAGAGCGTCCTGTAGCAGGGGAGGGCAGAGCGCTAGGGTGTGTGTCACTGGCTTGTTGGGGTGTTGCTGAAACAGGGCAGAGTAGAGGTTGCATTGTGGGGATGCCATAAGCCTTAACTCTGCATTTCCCCTCCTAAGAACCGAGGGGACAGGAACTCTTACCCAGCGAGGTCACGTTCTCATAGTTCTGCTGCATGACGTCTGTGTAGAGGGCTCTCTGAGTGGGGTCCAGCAGAGCCCCCTGCCCCGCGGTGAAATACACAGCCACCTACTGGAAGCTCACCGGCCCCTGAAACAACAGGTGCCCCCCACTCAGTGCCTGCTGCCCCAGCCACAACTCCACTATTCATGGGGGAAAGGAGCCAATCAAATGGAAGCTCTGAGGGGCTCGCAGTCAGAGACCAACCCCCAAACCACTCATAAGAACAGCCAGCCTGAGTCAGACCAAAGGTCCATCTAGCCCAGTATCCTGTCTGCCGACAGTGGCCAATGCCAGACGCCTCAGAGGGAATGAACAGAACAGGGAATCATCAAGTGATTCACCTGTCGCCTATTCCCAGTTTCTAGCAAACAGAGACCAGGGACACCGTCCCTGCCCATCCCGGCTAATAGCCATCGATGAACCTGCCCTCCATGAATCTATCTGGTACCAGAGCATCCAGGAAACACCCAGGTGAGGGGACGAAGAGAGAGCCCCTGGTCTCTCCCAGCAGATCCATCACACACCTACTAGCCAGGGGCTGATACAGGAGATGGAGCCCTGGCAGGGTCCAGGGACAATTCCCTGGTAGATACCAACACCCTCCTCATTGCGAGGAGCTGGATATGAAGGGAAGGGCAGGGCCCCTACGCTGCCCCTTTCATATTTCGCAGCTGCCGTTGGTCAGTCGGGTCAGGCTCCAGGATTGGGAGCCTGGTCAGTGTTTCCTAACCTCACCTAGGTGGGTTGTTTCCTCTCCCACAAATTAGGGCATTTCCCCTCCGAACCGCATGGCTCTGATCCTAGAATCCAGGGCACTTATTAAACAAGTCCCAGCAGGTTTGCCAGCCCCTGGCCTCCTCCCTTTTTCCACCCTGGGAATTTCCTGCCCCGCTCCCACCTCCAAACCAGACCCAAACCTTCTCACCCCCTGTGTATTGCTGCCCCCTCCCTCCTGCAGCAACCCACCAGCCACCCCCCAAGAACCCCTACCTGAACTGGCTCCGCTGCAGCCATTTCTCTGCCCTGTGCCAAGGGCTGGAGCGAAGCGTGGGCGTCGTTCTGCAGCCTGGCAGGGCGAGAAGGGCAGTTGTGGAGGTGGGAGAACAGGCTTTAGGTACCTTCCCATCACGATTCCCCAGGTTCTTTCCCTGCAGACAGACCCCGAGATTCTGCCATGCTGGGCGACACGTGACAAGGAGAGAAAAGGGGATGAACTGGAGGGAATTTCTACAGACAGGGAAAGCGCGGGCGGGGGATGAATCTTCTCTGGGCGGGGGGAAGGGGGGAGTAGCTCCCTGCCCCGCCTCTGCAGCCCGAGACTCTGCCCACACTCCGCCCCCCGCTCGCCCCCTCCTGCTGCTCCCCAGGGTCTCTCCTCCACCCCCTCCCCATAGCACAGAGGGGTGAGGGGGGAGCGGAGAGGCAGGGAGATGACTGGCAGGGAGGGGTGGCGAGGAAGAACCTGGCAGGTGGGGGGCGGGATGAGGAGGTACGGGCGGCGAGTTGTAGGGGCTCATGGTGCCTGGGCACCAGGAATATTCCTGGCCTGGGGCCCGGCTCCACAAATGTTCGGGGCCGGGTCTCTCCCGCGACCCTGCCTGCCACCCCCATGCGTCCCCCAGTCCCTCCTGCCATCCCCGCACCCTCCATCCCCTCCCCCCCCACCTGCCGCCCCCGCACACCCCCCCCCCCGCCATGCGGCCCCCGGTCCCACCTGCCTCCCCCAGGCGATTAAAAAAGGCCCATCCCTGCGCTGCGGCCTCTGGGGGAGTGAGGGGGGCAGCAGCGTGCGGAGACCCCCTGGCCTATGCCACCTAGGAGCCGCTGCCCCAGGTAAATGCTGTATCCTCCACCCGCTCCAAGAGCCTGCACCCCACCGCCTACCCCCACATCCCTTCCCACCCCCAAACTCCCTCCCCGCCAACCCAAACACCCTCCCAGGCCCTGAACCCTCTCACCCCTCCTGCACCCAACCCCTGTCCCTGCCCAGAGCCTGCATCCAGCACCCACACTCCATCCCAGAGCTGGCACCCCACACCCCCATTTCCTCCCAGAGCCTGCACACCCGCCCCCTCACCCCCTGCACCCAAACTCCCCCCCAGAGCCTGCACCCTGCACCCCTCCTGCACCCAAACTCCCTCCCGGAACCTGCACCCCTCACCCCTCCTGCACCCCACCACTGCCCCAGATGAGCCTGCACCCAGCATCCCCTCCCACCCTCATTTCCTCCCAGAGCCTGCACACCCACCCCCTCACCCAAACTTCCTCCCAGAGCCTGCGCCCCTCCCCCATCCCACACCCAAACTCCCTCCCCCGTCCTGCACCCCCACCCCTGCCCCAGCCCAGAGCGGGGAAGGGGCAGAGCAGGGGCTGGCAGAGACACGTGTTCACAGTTCTGGTCAGTGGCTCTCAGCGTCCCTGCATCTCCCCCCAAATCTCCCGGCTGCACAGACAGTTCAACGCCCCCCCCCCCCGCCCCGCAACTCCGGCTCCCCCCTCCCCGACACCGCCCCACAGGGGACCCCCCCCAGGAGCCCTTGTGCGGAGTCACTTTCCCCGGGGTCTCCTCCCGGCCCCAGGTCCGATCTCTGGGGCTGTCCGCCCCACTTCCCCCCCCACCGCTCCCGAGCCCAGCCCCTTCCTGTGCGTCCGGCCGGGCTGCAGCCAGCGCCTGCCCCAGGATCGCTGGGAGACGGAGCGTCCCGGGCAGATCTCCGGCTGGGGGGGAGCGGGGGAAGGGGAGTGACCCACAGCCCCCTGCCCTCCATTGCCAGCTTCTCCCTGCCCCTCCATTGCCAGCCTCTGGATGCTACCCCCGCCGCCCATTGCCAGCCCCTCCCTGCTCCCCTTGCCAGCCTCTGGCTGCACCCCCCGCCCCCCATTGCCAGGCTCTCCCTGCATCCCCCGGCCCCTCATTGCCAGCCTCTCCCTGCCCCTCCACCCCACATTGCCACCCTCTGGCTGCACCACCCTGCCCTCTATTGCCAACCTCTCCCTGCACCCCCCGCCCCCCATTGCCATCCTCTCCCTGCACCCCCCTGCCCCCCATTGCCAGCCTCTCCCTGCATCTCCCTGCCCCCCATTGCCAGCCTCTGGCTGCACCCCCCGCCCCCATTGCCAGCCTCTCCCTGCCCCCCGTCCCCCATTGCCAGTCCCCCCTACCCCCTATTGCCAGCCTCTGGCTGCGAACACGCCTGGTGAGGGGCGTTTGAACCCTAACAACCGCCTGGTTCCTAATGTCCTGGGGAGCCTGTGGAGCAGCATCGCCCAGACAGTTCGGGAAGCCCCTTGTGTGATGTTACGTGTTCAAAACCAGGGACCCTCCATAGGCCACAGCTGTGACCCAGCTCTGCCGGGCTGTCCTCTGAGAGAGGAGCCGCTCCAGATCCGGCTGGGGTCACGGGGCACTGGGGCGACGGGACAGCCCGTGTCTCTGGGACAGGCTCGTCTGGGGCTGGCTGGACCAGGGAGGAGCAGTGCAGAGGGATTGCTGCACAAGTGAGCCTGTGGCAGGCGTGTTTGTGCCCATTGCACATCCGGCACCGACCCCTGGTGCTGCTGGGTCTTGCTCAGAGACAGCGGCCTTGTCCTCCTGCCCCCAGGATCACGCACAGACAAGGCGGCTGGGCAATTTTTGTGTCATTTCCTATATTTGTACAGCTCCCAACCTCAACATCCTGGGGAGCCAAACCGACCCCCCCCCCCAACTCATCCTCAGACCAAGGCCCTTTGATCCACCAGGCGCAGACCTCTGCCCCTTGAGCTGCAGCGTAACCGAGAGCAGTAGCTGTTTCCCTGCCCATGGCCCAGGCACCAGAGGGGGTGAGCTAGTGTCTCTGGGCAGTCAATATCACCTAGACGAAAGAAAGTTTAGCCCAAACAGGGACGTTAGCTGGATCAATGAGACATGAGGGTGACAGGGATGTTGTCGTGGGGCAATCAGGTTGGTCAGGCATGACTTGCCCTTGGTGAATCCAGGTTGACTGTTCCCGATCACCTTCCTCTCCTCCAAGTGCTTCAAAATGGATTCCTTGAGGACCTGCTCTATCATTTTGCCAGGGACTGAGTGAGGCGGACCGGTCTGTAGTTCCCCAGGTTCTCTTTCTTCCCTTTTTTAAAGATGGGCACTATATTTGCCTTCTTTCCAATCTTCCAGGACCTCCCCCAATCATAGAATCTCAGGGTTGGAAGGGACCTCAGAAGGTATCTAGTCTAATCCCCTGGTCAAAGCAGGACCAACACCAACTAAATCATCCCAGCCAGGGCTTTGTCAAGCCTGACCTTAAAAACCTCTAAGGAAGGAGATTCCACCACTTCCCTAGGGAATCCATTCCAGTACTTCACCACCCTCCTAGTGAAAAAGTTTTTCCTAATATCCAACCTAAACCGCCCCCACTGCAACTTGAGACCATTGCTCCTTGTTCTGTCATCTGCCACCACTGAGAACAGTCTAGATCCATCCTCTTTGGATCCCCCCTTCAGGTAGTTGAAAGCAGCTATCAAATCCCCCCTCATTCTTCTCTTCTGCAGACTAAATAATCCCAGTTCCCTCAGCCTCTCCTCATAAGTCATGTGCCCCAGCCCCCTATTCATTTTTGTTGCCCTCCACTGGACTCTTTCCAATTTTTCCATATCCTTCTTGTAGTGTGGGGCCGAAAACTGGACACAATACTCCAGATGAGGCCTCACCAATGCCAAATAGAGGGGAATGATCATGTCCCCCGATCTGCTGGCAATGCCCTTACTTATACAGCCCAAAATGCCGTTAGCCTTCTTGGCAACAAGGGCACACTGCTGACGCGTATCCAGCTTCTCATCCATTGTAATCCCCAGGTCCTTTTCTGCAGAACTGCCGCTTAGCCAGTCGGTTCCCAGCCTGTAGCAGTGGATGGGATTCTTCCGTCCGAAGTGCAGGACTCTGCACTTGTCCTTGTTGAACATCTGGCTGGGCCTGAGCCCCCTTCCGAGGGGCAATGGGGTTCGGCGGGTCTGTGCTGTGTCCCCTCCTGAGGGTGAGGGAGGACGGTGAGCGAGATCCCCCTGTGCAGACGATCTCCTCACACGGTGGCTCCCAGCACTCTAGCCCAGCACTGAGTGTCCCAGAGAGGAGCGGGGAGAGGCCAGGCCAGGTTGGGATTTTGGAGGAGTGATGTGGTTGGTGTGGAGGGCAGTTCAGGTCTCCGGATGGCGGGGGTGCTCTGCACCTCTGACCTCGCAGGTGCCTTGTCACTAGTGTGCCCTTCCCCCCCCCCCCCCCCCCCCCCCCCCGATTGTGCCCCACTCCCATCTGCACTAGCCCCTGGAGGGCCGTGAGCACAGGAGTCAGAGCGGGTCCCTGAGGGTTGGTAGCCTCCTGCCCTGAGCCTCAGAGACCCTTTCCACCACAGAGACGGCTGGACATTTCATCTCCGTGCTCCCCTCTGGTTGCTAGCTGATGCCCCTGCACTAGCATGATCCGCTCTCTGCCCTGCGGGACCCCTCTCGCGGGCGGGGTCTCCAGAGCCCCGTGCTAAGGGGCTGATCTGCCGTCCTAGGCAGAGGGACACGCCATCCAGGTGAGCCCATGGGCGTTGAGCTCGGTGACCAGGAATGTGCCCTGCACTGAGCTGCCGGCATGGCATGGGCTGGCCTGTGGGGGCAGGTGGGCTGCTCTGTCTCACACTCCGGCCCCTCTGCACCTTCCTGACTGGGAAAGTGACTTTAAAAGAGCATCTCGATGGCCGTGGGGCTGATTGCTGAGGGGAAGCTGCCCGGCCACCTCTCCTCGCGCCGTCCCTGCAGCGCGGCCTGGCCTAGTTCCTTGGTGCAGGGGTAGAGCCCTGCTGCACTGGGGAGCGTCACGGAGGAACGGCTAGATGACGCTGTCGCCAAGGAAAACAAGTCTCCTGTTAACCGCACAGTGCCCTGAGCTGAGCGAAGGAGACCCTGTGCCCCCCAGCCCCCGCTGCCACTGTCCTATCCCTGCCGGCCCCTCCCAGAGAGTAATGGGGCCATGTGCTTTCATCTGAGCTTATCCGACCCTGTGACATACGTGGGTCAATGTTGCTCCTGACCCCTGTCCCCGCACCTGCTGCTGTTGCAAACAGGCCCCGTTGAGTGGGGCAGGCGAGGGAGGGGAAAGGGAACAGGCCATGTCGGGGAGGGGAGCAACGTGTGGGCAGTACATTGAATCAGCGCAGGCTGTGACTTCACTTTCTGCCCTATGCCCCGAGCTGCCGAGGGGCCAGATGACGCCCAGCGCCTCTGTGAATACTGGCTGAATGCTGGTAACGTTCCCCTCACACAGATCAGGAGAGTCCTTTTATCCCCCGTTTGTGACAATCGAGAACAAACCCCTGCTGGCTGACGGGGCACATGCAGCGGAGCCGGGCGGCGTTGGCGAGGAGCGGTACCGCAGCGCCGGCCCTTGGAGACGTTCTCTGCTTAGGACAGTGCACGGTGTGAGCTCTCACTGCGCAGCCTCCACGCTGGAGTAGTTACTCTCAGGAATCGCAGCCCTGATGCAATTACATGGCACAGCCCTGGAGGGGGAACTGCCAAAGAAACCCACCGCAGGAGCATTCAACTCAGAAAGGGGAACTGCACAGACGTGAGGGGGCTCGTTAAATGGAAATTAAAAGCAACACGCCAGGGTGAAATGCCAGCAAAGCGCACGGAGACTGTTTAAAAACACCATGCTAGAGGCTCCCACTACATGTATCCCGCAAATAAAAAACAAACCAGTGCGAGGATAAAAAAAATGCCCCCAGGGCTAAACAGCCGAGTAAAAGAGGCACTTTGGAAGTCAAATCCTAGTGAGGAAAATACAAAGACGCACAAACTCTGGCAAGTCAAATGCAAAGTATAATAAGGCCAAAAAAGAACGTGAAGAGCAACTAGCTAAGGCACAACAACTAACAGCAAAGTACTGGTTAAGTACATGGGATGCAGGAAGTCTGCCAAACAGTCAGCAAAGCCACTAGGCGATCGAGGCGCTAAAGGAGCACTCCAGGAAGACCAGGCCATTGCGGAGAAACTTCTGTCTTCAGTGCAGAGGATGCGGAGGAAATCCATACGCACCAGCCCTGCTTTTTAGGTGACAGATGCTAGAATCAAAGAATTATAGACCCATCGGGTTAGAAGGGACTGCAAGGTTCAGGGAGGGCGTTTGGGTGCAGGAGGGGGTTTGGGGTGCGGGCTTTGGGACGGAGTTGGGGTGCGGGCTCTGGACTGGGACAGGGGGTTGGGGTGCAGAAGGGGGTGCAGGCTCTGGGCTGGAGCATGGGGTTGGGGTGCAGGAGGGGGTTTGGGGGCTGGGTGTGAGAGGGGGTTTGGGTGCTGGGTGCAGGCTCTGGGCTGGGACAGGGGGTTGGGGTGCAGGAGGGGGTACGGGAGGGGGTTTGGGGGCACAGGAGGGGGTTTGGGGGCTGGGTGTGAGAGGGGGTTTAGGGGCTGGGTGCAGGCTCTGGGCTGGGGCAGGGGGTTAGGGTTGGGGTGCAGAAGGGGTGCAGGCTCTGGGATGGAGTTTGGGTGCTGGGTGCAGGCTCTGGGCTGCGGCAGGGGGTTGGGGTGCAGAAGGGTGTGCAGGCTATAGGATGGAGTTTGGGTGCTGGGTGCAGGCTCTGGACTGGGACCGGGGGTTGGGGTGCAGGAGGGGGTGTGGGAGGGGGTTTGGGGGCTGGGTGTGAGAGGGGGATTTGGGTGCTGGGTGCAGGCTCTGGGCTGGGACAGAGGGTTGGGGCGCAGGAGGGAGTTTGGGTGCTGGGTGCAGGGGGTTGGGGTGCAGGAGCGGATACGGGAGGGGTGTTGGGGGATGGGTGTGAGAGGGGGTTTGGGTGCTGGGTGCAGGCTCTGGGCTGGGACAGAGGGTTGAGGTGCTGGAGGGCGTATGGGAGGGGGTTTGGGTGCTGAGTGCAGGCTCTGGGCTGGGACCGGGAGTTGGGGTGCAGGAGGGGGTGTGGGAGGGGGTTTGGGGGCCGGGTGTGAGAGGGAGATTTGGGTGCTGGGTGCAGGCTCTGGGCTGGGACCGGGAGTTGGGGTGTAGGAGGGGGTTTGGGGGCTGGGTGTGAGAGGGGGATTTGGGTGCTGAGTGCAGGCTCTGGGCTGGGGCAGGGGGGCAGAAGGGGGTGCAGGCTCTAGGATGGAGTTTGGGGGCTGGGTGCAGGCTCTGGGCTGGGACAGAGGGTTGGGGTGCAGGAGGGGGCATGGGAGGGGGTTTGGGTGCTGGGTGCAGGCTCTGGGCTGGGACAGGGCGTTGGGGTGCGGGAGGGGGTGCAGGGTGTGGGGCTGGGCCAGGGATGAGGAGTTTGGGGTGCAGCAGGCAGGCTGCCCTGGGGCTGGGGTGGGGGGCCAGAGGGGAAGATCCCCCCAGGGACAAGACACTCACCCAAGCGCCGCAGCAGCTCCCCAGATGTCCTAGCTCTTCTCTTGCCCTTACATCCTTCACTTCTCTGGCCATTGGTTTGCTGCATCTCTGAGTCCTCTCTCTATATGCCCTGGCCCAGCAGCTAGTTACCCAGGCTACCCTCCCATTGCCATCCGTGGGGGTATCCTGGGCTGTCAGGGCTGCAGGTTTTGGCCCATGGTCAGTGCAGGCGCTACGGCTGCTGCACACCTACGTGGTGACTCCTGCAGCCCATCGCCAAACTGCGGGGCCATATTCTGCAGGGTGGCCTCCCTGGCTGAGATTCTGGGAGCAGAGACACCCTGGATTCGAGAAGGAAAATGACCCCACCAGAACACACTGGAAATGGCTCCCAGAGACGTCCCAGTGACACCCGACTGTGCAGCCCGGGGTTCTCTGGCAGAAGTTCTCCTGCTTCTTCATTGTCACCGCGGGCAAGAGTCTGGCAGTGGGAATGGAGCGGGGGTGTCTGCAGGCAGAGCCTTCCATGGCTTTCTGAATGGGAGCCTGACAGAGCTTGTGCCCGTGGTGAAGGGCCCAGATTCAATCCCCACCCGTGCCCATGGGGTCTCTGTGGCCAAGGGTTCCCTTACCCATCACTGCAGGCTGTGCAGGAGGTGGAGGAGAACCTGGCCATGGAGGAGGCAGCGTCTCTGGGTCTGAGCAGCACCGGAGCTGGGGGAGCCGGACGGGAGCTTCTGGTACGGGAGGTTTCACATGCGGTCCATGGAGCTGGAGAGGACAGAGCTGGGCCCAGAGTCCTGGGGCAGCTCCTCAGTTAGTTCCTGTAAGACCCAAAGGAGAAGGTCAGATTCAGGCCCCACTGACCCCTGGGCACTTCCCAGAGAGGCTGCCCAGACACAGCCAGCAGGATCCTCTGGCAACACAGCTGGGCCCTGTCCTCCCGATTCCTTCTTTCCCTTCCAACTTGACCCTTGTCCAGCCTCTCGTAGCTGCCCCTTACCTTTCTACCCCCAGCCTCAGCTTACCCTCCAGTCCCACGATTCCCTACCTGCCCCCAGCGCTTACGCTCAGAATTTCCTCTTGGCGGTGCCCAGACCTCAGCCCCAGGAATCCCTGCTCTCTGCTGTCCCCTCCAGTGCCCTGCCCAGGGGAGCCCCTTCCTTGTCCGAGATCTCCTGCCCTCCCACCAGGTCCCCACAGCCGTCTCTCACTCATCTCTCACTCTTACCGCTGTCTTCTCCACCAGGGCCGCTTTGGAGCAGGGTCTTTCTAGGCTGTCCAGCCACCCTTCTGTGCGGTGAAGCACATCGGAGCGGGGGGTGGAGGGAGGCGATGCTTCATCGAGTTTCATAGAGCTTAAGGCCAGAAGGCACCATTGGATCATCTCATCTGACCTCCTGAATGTTCCAGGCCATTAAATTTCACCCACCTACAATCTGAGTCTCTCACTGTAGGTCATTTTCTCCAGCTCTCAGATCATTTGTGTGACTCTTTTCTGCACCCTCTTCAATTTAACACCCTCCTTTTAAAACATAGACACCAGAACTGGCTGTCACTATTCCATTATCTCTCTCACTAATGCTATAGAGAGAGGTAAGATTCCCCCCCTGCTCCTACTCATTACTGCCCTATTTACACATCTGGGCAAGGGGGACCTGGCCATGGAGGTGGAAGAGGACTTGGCCTTGCCCTCCTCCTCCTCCTCCTCCTCCTCCAAGTCATCCTCTTCTGCTTTCTTGTCCATGACCACGTGCTCCATTCCTATGGCCAGGTCCTCCCCCTCCTCTTCTTCTTCCCCCTGCATCAGCACATCCTCCTCCTCCTCCATTCCTGGGTCCTCCTAGTCTATAGCCAGGTCCTCCCCCTCCTCTTCTGCCTCTTCTTCTTCCCCCTGCATGGCCACATCCTCCTCCTCCTCCTCTGTGCCAAGTCCTCTTCCTCCTGCTCCTTCTCCGTGGCCAAGTCCTAATCTTCTTCCACTTCCTTTTCCTCCATAGCCAGTACCTCCTCTTCCTTCTCTTCTTTCTCCTGCATGGCCACATCCTCGTCGTCCTCCATTACTGGGTCCTCTTCCTTCTCCTCCTTCTGGTCCAGGTCCTCCTTGTCCTCCTCTGTGGCCTGGGCCTTCTCCTCTTCCTCCATAGGCAGGTGCTCCTCTTCCTCCTCCATGGCCAGATCCTTCTCTTCTTCCTTTTGCTCCATGATCAGATGTTCCTCCACCAAGGCCACGTCCTTCTCTTCCTCTTCCTTTACCTTCTTCTTCCTCCTCCTTCTCTGTGGTCAAGTCCTCTTCCTCGTCTATGGAGAGCTCCTCCTCCTCCTCTTCTGCTGACAAATTCTCCTCCTCCTCTGTAGACAGGTTCTCCTCCGCAGACTTAATAAGCCCAGTTCCCTCAGCCTCTCCTCATAAATCATGTGCTCTGGCCCCCTGATTATTTTCATTGCCCTCCACTGGGCTCTCTCCAATGTGTCCACATCCTTTCTGTAGTGGGGGGGGGGGGGGGCAAAACTGGATGCAGTACTCCAGATGTGGCCTCACCAACGTCGAATAGAGGGGAATGATCACGTCCCTCGAACTGCTGGCAATGCTCCTACTAATGCAGCCCAATATGCCGTTAGCCTTCTTGGCAACAAGGGCACACTGCTAACGCGTATCCAGCTTCTCATCCACTGTAACCCCAGGTCCTTTTCTGCAGAACTGCCGCTTAGCCAGTCGGCACCCAGCCTGTAGCGGTGCTGGGATTCTTCCGTCCGAAGTGAAGGACTCTCTTGGCACCTGCAGACTCCACCCCAAGGGGCCCCTCCTAGCGCCTGAGTCACAAGGGCTGCTGTGCCCTGGGGAAGTGTTTAGTGCCCAATAACAGACGAGGATCACCATCCAGGCACAAGGGGTACAAATCTATCACAATCCCCCCAGGAACAACACAACAAGTGAGGGAGCTTATTGGGCAGAGGGAAGAAAGGCCTGGGGCTAAGGAAAGAACAGGAGCAACTAGACTAATAACCCATCAACAATAACAGCATTTACAAGGGGCCCGACCCCCCCACAACCAGCTCCCTCCCAGCCCCTGTGCAGCAGAATGGGAGTTGAGTATCAATTCTCTAGGGGCTGATGCCGCCCTGTACTCCTTGGCCAGCTTGAAATTCACAAGGAAAACAAGCACACGTGGGGATCCTTACCAGGTCTTCAGTCTCAGTGTCAGTGGGCACCTCCCAGGCTGTGCTGCGTCTCCCTGTGCTCCACTCCAGCAACAGCCAACAACCGAATGTAAACCGAGCCCTTTGTCTCTGAGCGCTGGCTTCTGATTGGCTCTGGTGGTCGCTCCCCGCGTGTTCCGTCCCCGCCCGGCATTCCGGGCATTCTGGGAAGCGGGATCCTGAGTTCCGCAGCCATTGCAGTGGTGGATTAACGCATAGGGGGCCCATGCCCAGGGGCCTCGGGCAACTTGGGGGGCCCATGCCCAGGGGCCTCGGGCAACTTGGGGGGCCCATGCCCAGGGGCCTCGGGCAACTTGGGGGGCCCTGGGAAAATCTCATGATGCTCGGGCCGGATGATTTTGCTGCTGATTTTCCCCACAGAAATGTTTGTAATCAAAATCACTATATATATGAGGTTTCTACTGGAAGTTAACTTGACTGCGTTCGATTATACAAAATGGGAATGTAATCAGGGTACAGTATTATACAAAAATAATTAGAGCAGTGCAAGGGATATTAGGCAAAAAAGAATTTGCGTGTGTAAATATTGGTGTGTAATTATGTAAGGTTTTAAGGACCTAAACCACACTCATGGTTTGTAAAATCCTGTTTGTAGGTTTGAGATAAATTAGGTTTGTTTTGTTCTGTTTTGAAATAAAAAAATAATGGCACTAAAACTCCATTTCAATCTCACATCCAAAGTTCCCTGCTGCAGCTCTGCAGGCTGGAGCCTGCACCTCCCGTGACAGGCAGGGGCTGGTGCAGAGCATGGCAGGGCAGGGCGACGACATCTCCCATAACAGCTGGGCCCTTTCACAGCAAGGGCAGCACCTCCCCACAGTAGCACGGACCCCACCTACTCCTCCTGCTTTCTCCTGACAACAGCATCACCCTTCCTGGCACCAACTCATGGCAACTTCTGCTTCCGGACTCACACCGGAAATGGGAAGTCTGGGCCAGGCCTTGCAGTGGCTGACAGGACATGGAGGCCGGAGAGACAACCACTCCCATGGTGCCATGGCCCTCACAGTGGCTGATGGGAGATGGAGGCAGGAGACACCACATCTCCCATGGTGTCACGGGGCCCGGCGTGGCTGAGGGGAGATAGAGCCTGCTGAGACGCTACATCAATATCTTCATCAACGATGTAGATAGGGTGACCAGACAGCAAATGTGTAAAATCGGGACGGGGGTGGGGGGTAATAGGAGCCTATATAAGAAAAAGACCCAAAAATCGGGACTGTCCCTATAAAATCGGGACATCTGGTCACCCTAGATGTAGATCATGGCATAGAGTGCACTTATAAAGCTCGCGGACGATACCAAGCTGGGAGGGGTTGCAAGTGCTTTGGAGGATAAGATTAAACTTCAAAATGATCTGGACAAACTGGAGAAATGGTCTGAAGTAAACAGGATGGAATTCAATAAGGACAAATGCAAAGTGCTCCATTTAGGAAGGAGCAATCAATCAGTTGCACACATACAGAATGGGAATTGACTGCCTAGGAAGGAGTACTGCAGAAAGGGATCTGGGGGGGTCATAGTGGATCACAAGCTAAATATGAGTTAACAGTGTAACGCTGTTGCAAAAAAAGCGAACATCAGTCTGGGATGTACTAGCAGGAGTATTGTAAGCAAGACACGAGAAGTAATTCTTCCGCTCTACTCCGTGCTGATTACGTGTCAACTGGAGCATTGTATCCAGTTCTGGGCTCCACATTGCAGGAAAGATGTGGACAAATTGGCGAAAGTCCAGAGAAGAGCAACAAAAATGATTAAAGGTCTAGAAAACATGAGTTTTGAGGGAAGATTGAAAAAACTGGGTTTGTTTAGTCTGGAGAAGAGAAGACTGAGAGGCAACATAACAACAGTTTTCAAGTACCTAAAAGGTTGTTACAAGGAGGAGGGAGAAGAATTGTTCTTCTTAACCTCTGAGGATAGGACAAGAAGCAAGGGGCTTAAACTGCAGCAAGGGAGGTTTAGGTTGGACATTAGGAAAAACTTCCTAATTGTCAGGATGGTTAAGCTCTGGAATAAATTGCCTAAGGAGATTGTGGAATCTCCATCCTTGGGGAGGTTGAAGAGCGGATTGGACAAACACCTGTCAGGGCTGGTCTAGATAATACTTCGTCCTGCCTTGAGTGCAGGGGACTGGACTAGAGACCTCTCGAGGTCCCTTCCAGTTCTACGATTCTATCTCCCAGCATGCATTGCTTCACTCTTCTCTCCCCTCCCACCCCAATTCTCCTTGCAGGGGCAGCCTCAACCGCATGACTGAGTTTGTGGCCCCAGGTTTCCCCTCCCCTCCTCGGAGCAGGCCCCCCAGGCTCCATAGGGTTTGCAGGTGGGGAGCCCCCCCAGGGTTGGGGTCGGGCTCAGGGTCCAGGGGAGGTTTGGCAGGTGAAGGGACCTGGGGGTGTTGCCTGGGGGGGTTGGAGAGCAGCAGCGAAGGGGAAGTTGGACACTTGCAGAATGGAAGACAGGGAGACAAGGCTAGTGAGGTGATATCTGTTACTGGACCAGCTTTGGAGCCACACAGGGTCTTCTTCACGTCGGGGAAAGGTGCTCAGCGCGTCTGTCATAACTATAAAGGGAAGGGTATCAGCTGTCCTGTGTACAGTACTATAAAACCCCTCCTGGCCAGAGACTCCAAAATCCTTTTCCCTGTAAAGGGTTAAGAAGGTCAGGTAACCTGGCTGGCATCTGAACCAAAGAACCAATAAGGGGACAAGATACTTTCAAATCTTGGTGGGGGGAAGGCTTTTGTTTGTGCTCTTTGTTTGGGTTGTTGTTCGCTCTTGGGACTGAGAGGGACCAGACATCAATCCAGGTTCTCCACATCTTTCTAAACAAGTCTCTCCTATTTCAAACTTGTAAGTAAATAGCCAGGCAAGGCGTGTTAGTTTTCCTTTGTTTTCTCAACTTGTAAATGTACCTTTTACTAGAGTGTTTATCTTTGTTTGCTATACTTTGAACCTGAGGCTAGAGGGAGGTCCTCTGAGCTCTTTAAGTCTGATTACCCTGTAAAGTTATTTTCCATACTAATTTTACAGAAATAATTTTACCTTTTTCTTTAATTAAAAGCCTTCTTTTTAAGAACCTGATTGATTTTTCCTTGTTTTTAAATCCAAGGGGGTTGGATCTGTATTCACCAGAAGTTGGTGAAAGAAGGAGGGGAGATGGTTAATTTCTCCTTGTTTTAAGATCCCAGGGGGGTTGAATCTGTATTCACCAGGGGTTGGTGAAAGGAAGGAGGGGGGATGGTTAATTTCTCCTTGTTTTAAGATCTCAGGGGGGTTGAAACTGTATTCACCAGGAGTTGGTGGGAGAAGGAGGGGGAGTGGTTCATTTCTCCCTGCTTTAAGATCCAAGGGGTTTGGATCTGTATTTACCAGGGAATTGGTGAAGAGTTTCTCAAGGCTTCCCAGGGAAGGGAATCCATTTGGGAATGGTGGCAGTGGACCAGATCTAAGCTGGTAGTTAAGCTTAGAAGTCTTCATGCAGGCCCCCACATTTGTACCCTAAAGTTCAAAGTGGGGAAGCAGCCTTAACAGCATCACACGTACATACAAGGTGGAGCGCTCAGCCCCGAGTCCCAGCTATTCCCTACTTCCTGGAACAGAGGGGGCCTGTCCCCACTGGCCTATAAACAGCCCCACTGTGTAACCCAGAGGTGGCTGCATCTTAGCACCAAGACACCAGCGGTCACTGCTCTAGTGGAGATGGTACACACAGGCCACTGCCCCACGTGGCTACCAGAGGTCACAGACTGGGCACTGGTTGGGGGGATACACGCAGGGCACTGCTGCACCTGGCCACCAGGGGTCACTGCTGCAATGGTGGTGGTAGGGGAATGAAACAGGCCACTGCCTGAAGTGGCCACTACCACAATGGTGTGTGTGTGTGTGTGGGGGGGGGGAGATACCAAGAGGGCACTGCCACACCAGGAGGTCACTGCTCCAATCACTAGAGATACACATCGGGTAGTGCCCCAACTGGCCAACAGGGGGCACTGTGTCAGACAGAGAGAGAGAGGGAGAGGGGTGTGTGTGTGGAGAGAAGAGGAAATCAAAGGCCACTGCCTCACTTAGCCCCCAGGGGTCACTACCCAAATAGAACACACACACACACATGGCACTGCCCCAGCTGGCCAGCAGGGGTCACTGCCCCAGTTGGGGGATACACAGAGGGCACTGCCCCACGGGCATGCAGGGATCAGTGCCTGCCATACCTGGCACAGAGGGTGAGGGGGAGCTACACACACGGCACTGCCCCACGTGGCCAACAGGGCACATCCCTAGTGGGGAGTGACGCACACCAGGAGCAGGGCTCACGGCCACAATGGCGTTGGAAGATACGCAGGCACTGCCTGACACCCAGGCCCCTGCCCCCTTGGGGGAAGTGAAGAACATACCTAGGGCACCGACTCCTCTGGCTACCAGTGGCCACTGCCCCAGTGCAGGGGCTGGGGTGTGTAAATACACACAGGGGATGGCCCCGCCTGGGCAACACGCTTCACTGAGATGAGTGTGGGATACGCAGAGGGCACTGCCCCAATGGCTGATATACATACAGGGCCCTGCCTCACCCAGCCACCAACCGTCACAGGCGCAATGGTAGTGGTGGGGTCACATAGGCAACTGCCATCAGTGGCCACCAGGGGTCACTGCTCCAACCAGAAGGCACTGACAGGGCACTCCCGTGCCTGGCCAGCAGGGATCACTATCACAGTGTTGGGGGGGAGATACACATATGGCACTATCCCATCTGGGCAGCAGGGGGCACTGCACCCTGACACCTACCCACACATATCCCCGGTGAGCAGGGGGGTGCCTGGGTCTTATTCTGCACTTTCAGAAATGAGGCAAAGGCTAATTTTACTAAAATTTCTGCTGAAGAAAGCTCTAAGTTACAACCCTACCTTGCCGAGCACCTGCCCAAAGCCAGAGCAGTGTCCCTGCTGCCAGCAGAGACCCCAGAACACACAGCCCCAAAGGGGAAGAAGCTTTTAGGCCAAGCAGTGACAGACTCTGGGGAGGGGCTATGGGGAAGCAGAGAAAGAGCAACTAACCACAGTGGGGAACGGACTCCGCTAGGACATCAAACCAACTCCAGCCAGGCTGGATACCAGCAATTCGGGGCTGGAGCAGCTCCAGCCAGGCTGGGCGGGGGCAGGTGACCTCGGTCTCTGTGCTGAGCAGGCTGCTTTGGCTGATAGGAGGGACAAGGAACCCCCGGCCAGGGTCTTGCTGCCCAAGGGGGGGGGGGGGGGAGAGTGAGATCTGTGGCAATCTCTGGAGTAGCTGGTTCAGCAGCCGTGAGCCCCACGCTTGTCCCTGCCCGAGCTCTCCAGGAGCACATTACGCCCAGCTGTACGCACTGGATGTAAGCACCAGTGTAACGCTACAGAGCCACTCTCTGTTGAGTGCTGCCTGCGAGAGACAGGGGCGGAGTCAGATGGGGCAGCAGATGACAGGGCCAGCCCCCACTGTATGCCATCCCCCCCATCCATCTGCCTGCCTCACACACTCATCGATCTCCACATCATCCTGCTGTCCCTCCGATTGTCCATGCACTGCCCAGCACAAGGAGGTGTGGACAGGGCCCGATTAACCTTTTGTAGGGCCGGCGCCAAACACATTTGTGGGCTCCCATGGGGGAATGGGGCATGGCACGAGGGGGGTTGATCCCCAGAGTGAGGGGCTGGCCAGGGGCAAGGCGCGGGGGGAGAGGGGAGGTACAGTCACGGTCCACGCAACCCCGCCAGAGGCCACTGGCCCACCCAGCCCTGCTCTGCCAGCGTGCTCTGCCATACTGCCCCCCGCCCATTACCCCCACCCCCTTATTCCTGAGGAAATTCAGCACCAAAACATTCAAAATTCTGTGCACTATTTTAAAATTCTGCAAATTTTATTTGTCAATAAATAAACGTGGAAGCTGCAGCCTGGCAGGGGGAGCCCAGGCCACTGGCTGCATGCAGGTGGGAGATCACCCTGCAGCCTCCCCACTCCCTTCCCAGGACAGGGACTCGACAGTGAGGCTGCACCGGACCCTGACACAGTGTAAGGGATGGGCCTGCCCCAGAAATACCTTTGGGCACTGCCCCTCTGCGCCAGGTGCACCAGGTGTGGGAGGCAGGCTCAGCCCAGCAGGATGCAAGTGTGGAGGGGCTCAGTGTGGGGGGATCCAGGTGGGGCTAACAGGGTTCTGGGTGGAGCAGTCGGGGTGCAGGTGGCTCAGTGGGGGATCTGGATGCACAGGGGCTCGTTGGGGGATGGAGCAGTGGGACTCTGTAGAGGGGTCCAGGTGAAGGTGCTTGGGGTTCAGCAGGGGGTGTCTAGGTGTGGGGAGCTCAGCGGGAGGGTGGGTGCAGGGGAGGTGGGGCTCATTGGGGTAGGGGTCCAAGTGCAGCTGGCTGGGGCTTTGTGGGGTGGGTGTCCGGGGGCTCGTCGGGGTGGTACAGATGCAGGGGAAGTGGGGCTAGTCAGGGGGAGGGTTCGATGGGGCTGCTTAACTGGCGAGCCTCAGCTGCTGCCAAGGGGATGCTGCATGCCGGACTCCCGGTTTTCCCCTGTCTCCGCATCCCCCATTCCCTTCTCTTTCCCATCCCATGCCCCTTCCCCACTGCCCATCTCCTCCACATCCCACCCCCTTCCTTCCCTACTGCTTATTTCCCACACCCCACCCCAGCACATGCACATGCACTCCCTGCTGTACAGAGAACAGGATGGCCCCTCCCAGCACACAGACGGGGAGCACCACCGGCACTAGGACCCAAAAGGCTGTATCCACCTGCAAAGTCAGCAGAACTGAACAGCCCCCTCTTTCCGCCGGGCAGTTCTGTGGGGACTCCCCAGACCCAGCTCCTACAGCCAATCCAGCAGCAATCCCTCATGGACCCAACCTACTGCTAGGGAGCAAACACCACTGCTGGCCAGAGAGATGAACAGCCCCCACAAATGACATCATCATCTCCCTTGAATCCACAGCTAGTCAGGAAACCCTTTTTCTTGTTTTTTTTTTAAAACAAACCCACACCCAGCTAACGGGAAGTCCCTGCCTGGAGCCAAGGGGGCTGTGACCAGAGCCCTCACCAAACCAGACACTGGTCTCACAGACAGTGACAGCTGCTCCGCTCCCAGCTGGACAAGTCTTGCCTGACATCAACAACGCTTGCGCTCTCGCTCGCTTTCCATCTCACCACCGAGACGGAGTCTGTCCCCCACCCCCACCACACACTTCTTTTCCCTTGGTGCCAAACACAACACAAGAAGGAAAAACAAAAGTTATCATCGCAATCTGCCGTGATGGCCAGACTCTCCTTCTCGCATCTCCCACACCCCAGGGCTCTACCCTGAACCCCCTTCCCATGATGTTGTCAGAGCTACAATTAGAAAGCACCCCACTGCACCTGCACCCAACAGAGTCACTCTGCACAGGAGAGTCTTGTCCCTTCCACAGTCCACTAGTCTTAACCCCACAGAGCCCCAGGCCCAGCTAGGATGCACCTTATTGTTCTTTAGTACTGGGGCTCTTGTCCTCTCCTTCCTCTCCCTCTTGGACTCCATCTGTGAGAGAGGACTGGGAAGTGTTACAGACACAGAGACCCTCCCCCAGCTCTCTCTGTGCCCTGGGCTCACACCTGTTGTCTCCCAAGTCCTTGGCGCTGTCCAGCATGTCTCCCTCCACAGAAGTCACCTGGTGTCATCTTAGACTCCATCTTCATATTGCTCTTCTCCTTCCCAGAGCTTCTGCTCTGCTCCTCAGACCTGTCTTTCCTCAGCTCTGCAGGCAGAGGGGAAGGGGCATCATGGGAACACACTCTCCCCATTCCAGACACCACATGGCATCCACAGGGCTACCAAGCCATGTCACCTTGTGCCAAAAGCCACACCCCACCCCAAGGGAGCAAAATGCCTTTGTGAGCCTAGCACACACACACACACACTAAGCCCAGCCAAATTGGGAGCATGCCCCCGCTTCCCGGGCCTCAAGGATGGAGAAGTTTGGTGGGCAGTGGGGGCCTCAAGGGACTGGCTCAGCGTGTGAATGAGGACTGGGATATATGTGGGGGGCGGGACTGTGGGTTTGAGGTATCCAGGAGGACCCAAGGTAAGGGACTAGGAGGATTAGAGGTAGAGGAGAGTAGAGTTACCAAGTGCACTGTGGGACTGGGGGATTTAGAGAGCCCAGAGAGGAAAGGTGGGGCAGGTTGGAGGGCCCCACAGGGTCTGAAAAGGGGAATCCAGCAGGTTGGGGGGTAGCAGAGAGTGGAGATGAGGGACTCGCACACTGGGGATGGAGAAGGCAATGGGGTGACAGGGACGTGGGGCCCAGTACTGGAGAAATGGGCTGGAGTCGATTGGGGCGAGGTGGGAGGAGGACGCTGAGAGAGGCAGCACCTTGGCAGGAGAAAGGGAAAGGCCACGGAGAGAGGACAGGGTGGGGGAGGGGAGCGCTGGGGGATGACGGAGGGCTGGGGGGTGAACTAGGGGGAGTTTGGGGAGCAGGACTGAGGCTGGGGGTCCCCATGGGCGCAGGACAGGGCTGGGGGTGGATGTGGGGCTGGGGAGGCCCAGGGATGGGGCAGGTTGGGGGGCTGAAGAGAATGTCAGGGCCCTACAGAGCAGGGAGTGGGTGGGGGAGGGGATGGGGGGGCTGAGGGGGCCCCACGGGGACAGGGCGGGGCACAGGGGGTAGATGGGGGGGGCGGGAGGGGGACGGGGCAGGTTGGGGGCTGAGGGGGAGGTCGGGGCTCTAGGGAGCAGGTGGGGGAGGAGATGAGGGGGCTGACGGGGCCCCGCGGGTACAGGGCGGGGCGCAGGGGGTGGATGGGGGGCTGGGGGGACAGGGCAGGTTGGGGGCTGAGGGGGATGTCGGGGCTCTAGGGAGCGGGTGGGGGAGGGGAGGGGATGAGGGGGCCCCACAGGGACAAGGCGGGGCGCAGGGGGTGGATGGTGGGTTGGGGGGGGGACAGGGCAGGTTGGGGGCAGAGGGGGATGTCGGGGCTCTAAGGAGCAGGGAGCAGGTGGGGGAGGGGCTGAAGGGGCCGCACGGGAGCAGACTCGGGCGGGGGGGCGGGGGGCGGGGCCGGGCTGCTTGTGGCGCGCGGAGGCGCGAAGGCGACACGTGACTGAGAACAGCAGAGACTCGCTGGGAGGAAGGAGGAATCCCACAATGCACCGGAGCTGGCAGGAGCCACATGGAACGGCCCCGCCCCGTCCCGCCCTCTGGTGCCTCTGACCTTCTCCTAATGGCGTCCTGAGCGCTGCACTCACTTCCGCTTCCGGCCTCGTCCTGGGTAGAGGAGTTTCAGGGGCGGGGGCGCTGGGGAGGCGAAAGGCCGTCGCAGTGGGCGGGGCATGTGGCGGCTGGGGGGTGGGGCAGAGCGATCAGGGCTGAGGCCAGGCCCCCGGGCGAGGAGGGTCCAGAGCGGGGCGGGGCTGGGGGGGGGCAGAGCAGAGCGGGGCGGGGCTGGGGGGGGCAGAGCAGGGCGGGGCGGGGCTGGGGGGGAGGGGCAGAGCGGGGCGGGGCTGTGGGGGGGAGGGGCAGAGCGGGGCGGGGCTGGGGGCGGGGACAGATCAGGGCGGGGCTGGGTGCCCGTTCCCCGCGGAGGTTGGCCCGGCCCCGCGCACCCCGGGCCGCCCCGCACCGCCCAGCTCGGGGGCCCCGGGGCGCTCAGCCGCGGTGCCCGGTCAGGTCTAAGTGGCACTTTCAGCCCCAGGACATCGCCGCCCGGCCCCGGTCCCCCCGCTGCACCCGGGGCCGGTGCGCTCACGGGGGACGGAGCATCCGCTTCTCCCGAGATGCTCCCCACGGCCACGGGAGACAGAGCTCGGCCCCCCCTCGCGCGGGGATTGTGGCTGGGTCAGTCTGGGCCCCCGAGAGCGAGATGTCAACACTGGGCTTCAGCGCCAAAGGGTTTGACCCGAGCCCCGCTCCAGCCGCAGCTCCGGAGCCAGGACAAGCGAGGGCACGTTGGGGGGGAGGTGTTACAGGTGCTGCCCACGACCTTTACATCCAAAGCCGTCTGTCCTCATGGGACTGACCTCTCCTTGCACCCCACACAATGCTCCTGAAACCGGATTAGTAAATGGAACGAATTTCCATTCAGACAGAACCAAGGGCTTAGACCTCAACTGCCTTCAGTGAAGATAACAACTCGTAATTGCTCACCTCAGGGTGGACTGATTTAAATTAAACCCTTTATAATCAACACGCAGAAAACCTTGCTTTGAATCCTCTATTGGAATTGTGTTTGGCATTCATACTTCAGTCATTTTCCTAAAGACGGGGTAACTTTCCTTGGTGGGGAACCATCACAATGTCGATTTACGACTAAATGGAATCTGGGCATGAAATGTGCTGCTTTGTTTGTTTGCTAACCAGGAGGCTACGTCCTTCCTCGGATACGAAATCCTTTTAGCCGGCACCAGCCAGAAAACAAGTAGGCAAACATTTGACAGAACAGACAGAGAAACCTCACTGACAGACACCCGCATGGACGCTGTCTACATGCATGTGTGAACCAGCAGGGAGCTCTTACTGAAAAGTTCCCTCTTTAGCTGGGCATCTCGGGGGAATGGTGACTATTTTCTGCTTCCGCTCCGCGATTACAGTCAAAACGTGTGCCTAGGTTACAAAGAAGAGAAGAGCATTTCAGTCATTAAAAACTGAACAGAAAACCTGACCCTGCCAGGTAGAGTAACCCACACATTCACCTGGGATCTTGCTGCCAGGGCACTACAGAATGCAAGTGCTGAGGAGAATAATGCACTCCCCAGAGTCTGTCCTGGTCCAACCGTGAAAAGACCTTTGAGTCTTACCTCACCAGAGCCAGACCATAGGAAAGGACCAGTTCATGCGGTCTCATGTTGCCAGAGGTATCCAGGATTTACAGCCAATCAGATCTGCAGTGCAATCCACAGCTAAAGGCATTCTGTGTCCAGGCCTATGTAAGCGGGGGAATGGTCCCGCTATCGTGGGGACCTTTCCTGGCTCATACACTACCCCGTCGAATTGGCTGGCGAAAGGATCTGAGTCCTTACTCCCACTCCCTTCACCCAGAGGCCCGCATGACTCCAGGACACCCCTTCTACTCTCGTGTGGCAGAGTCCTCGTAACCCAGACAGGCTGGGCCCAGGATTTCTGGGGCTCGACCCTCAGTCTGGTTGTTGTACTTAGGACAGGGCTCGGGTGTCTCCATTCCGGGGTACTCTCTCTGCTCCGGACGCTTCCCTGACCCACTGATCATCGCATATAGTTCAAAGCAAACACAAGTTATTAAACAGCAAGTCATGAAAAATAAGGAGAAACTGGGGAAGGTGAAAGGAAAAGCCGTCACCCCGCTCTGTGGCACGGGGAACCCCAAACAGCTGTGGCTGGAACGTCAGGGCAGTTCACAGTCTGCTCCTCACACGTCCCAGGCCCCTGGCCAGGCCCTCGCTGTGCTGCAGGGACTCCGCGGGTCGGACACTCGCTCTGGCGGTGGCCACACGCCCTCAGGGTCTAGGTGGCAGGGCCCCTCCCCCCCGCGGGGGTTACAATACCCCTCCCAGTGCGGCCTGCAAGGCCTCCAGACTGTTGGGGTCTCCCTGTGCTGGGCCCGCTGCCCAGGGACCCCCTCACTCTGCCCAGCTGCTCCCCACACCTGGCTCCAGAGGGCTCCAGCCCCAGCCCCACACGGCTGCTGCTGCTCTGCCCCCCGCGCGGCCCCTGGGCTGCTCCTCTCCCCTCAGCTCAGCCCTGCTCAGGCAGCTCCAGCTCACACGGAGACGGGACCCCCAGCCTCCTGACTGCCCCAACGCCCACAGTCACGCTCCCCTCCACTGCCCTCACAAACGTCCACCCCCACACTCCCCTCCACTGCCCCCACAAACTTCCCCCCACCCCCACACTCCCCTCCACTGCCCCCACAAACTTCCCCCCACCCCACACTCCCCTCCACTGCCCCCACAAACTTCCCCCCACCCACACACTCCCCTCCACTGCCCCCACAAACTTCCCCCCACCCACACACTCACCTCCACTCCCCCCACAAACTTCCACCCACCCCCACCCACACACTCACTTCCACTACCCCCACAAACTTCCCCCCACCCACACACACACTCACTTCCACTACCCCCACAAACTTCCCCCACCCACACACTCACCTCCACTGCCCCCACAAACTTCCACCCACACACACACTCACCTCCACTGCCCCACAAACTTCCACCCCCACCCCCACCCACACACTCACCTCCACTGCCCCCACAAACTTCCACCCACGCCCACCCCACCCACACACTCACCTCCACTGCCCCCACAAACTTCCACCCACCCTCACCCACACACTCACCTCCACTGCCCCCACAAGCTTCCACCCACGCCCACCCCACCCACACACTCACCTCCACTGCCCCCACAAACTTCCACCCACGCCCACCCCACCCACACACTCACCTCCACTGCCCCCACAAACTTCCACCCACACACACACTCACCTCCACTGCCCCCACAGACACCCCCACCCACACACTCACCTCCACTGCCCCCCACAAACTTCCACCCAGACCCCCCTACCCACACATTCAGCTCCACTGCCCCCACAAACTTCCACTCACGCCCACCCCACGCACAAACTCACCTCCACTGCTCCCACAAACTTCCACCCACACCCACCCACTCACCTCCACTGCCCCCACAAACTTCCACCCACACCCCCCACACACACTCACCTCCACTGCCCCACAAACTTCCACCCACGCCCACCCCACCCACACACTTCCCTCCACTGCCCCCACAAACTTCCACCCACCCTCACCCACACACTCACCTCCACTGCCCCCACAAGCTTCCACCCACGCCCACCCCACCCACACACTCACCTCCACTGCCCCCACAAGCTTCCACCCACGCCCACCCCACCCACACACTCACCTCCACTGCCCCCCAAACTTCCACCCACACCCCCTACCCACACATTCACCTCCACTGCCCGCACAAACTTCCACTCACGCCCACCCCACGCACACACTCACCTCCACTGCTCCCACAAACTTCCACTCACCTCCACCCACTCACCTCCACTGCCCCCACAAACTTCCACCCACACACTCACCTCCACCCACACACTCACCTCCACTGCCCCCACAAACTTCCACCCACCCCCACTCACACACTCACCTCCGCTGCCCCCACAAACTTCCACCCACACACTCCCCCAATACACACACTCACTTCCACTTCCCCCACAAACTTCCACCCCCACCCCCACGCTCACCTCCACTGCGCCCCATAAACTTCCACCCACACACTCACACTCCTCCCCCACTTCCCAACACACCCATACATACTCTCCCCCAACACACACACACACACACACACACACACACACACTCCACTCCCCCACAACCTCCCTCCCCCCCACACACACTGCTGTGGACTGTAGTGTCACTATAGAGACTAACAAATTTATTAGAGCATAAGCTTTCGTGGGCTACTGCCCACTTCTTCGGATGCATATAGAGCGGCACATATATTGAGGAGATATATATACACACATACAGAGAGCATGAACAGGTGGGAGTTGTCTTACCAACTCTGAGAGGCCATTTTTTTTCTCTTACTTAATTGGCCTCTCAGAGTTGGTAAGACAACTCCCACCTGTTCATGCTCTCTGTATGTGTGTATATATATCTCCTCAATATATGTGCCGCTCTATATGCATCCGAAGAAGTGGGCAGTAGCCCACGAAAGCTTATGCTCTAATAAATTTGTTAGTCTCTAAGGTGCCACAAGTACTCCTGTTCTTTTTGCGGATACAGACTAACACGGCTGCTACTCTGAAACCTGTAGTTCAGCAATATCAGTTGGTCGTGTTACCGATGGCTACTTTAAAAGGTGAGTTAAAAGTGTCACTTTTACCGTACACTGTGCATCTGCAGGAAGTTTTGTTTAAATTGTAGGATTCTTTTAGTAAAATCAGTTTCTCCCCTTGCAAGACACTTCTGAACATTTGTGTGCATTTATAGTAAAGCTACTTAACTGTGGTTAGTGTATCAAACAATTGTGATTAATACAAAAACCAGAAAGACGGAATTAATTTTTAAGAAATGGAAAGGACAAAACTCAGAAAATACTAAATTGGAAACTCCCCAATAATAAAAGAGATTTCATAGGGCCCTACATAGGTGTTTACCATCTTCCGAAACAACTCCCGGGGGTGGGGATGAGCTCAGGGCTCCAGGCTTGATCGACGGAGGGGGAGCTCTGGGTTTGGGGCTCTGGTCTCCCACAACTGGGTAGAGACTCCAGGATCCGGGCTATAGCACCCAGGGGGGAGGGAGGACTCTGGGCTTGTGGTCCAGGCTCAAGCCAGCAAGAGAGATGAAGGGAAGAGACCTGGTCTTTGGCTGCCATGGTGGGGGGATCAGGGCTCCAAGCTTCAGCCGCTGGGGAGGTGGAGGGGAGTGGGGGGTCTGGGCTCTGCGACTCATCCACAGGAGGGCAGGGAGGGAGGTTGGGGCTCTGGACTTCAGCCACAAGAGGGGTGAGGGGGTCAGTGCTCCGGGCTTCAGCCACTGGGGTGACAGCCCCTCCCCCAATGCACTGGCCCCCAGACCCTCTCACCTGCTCCACCAGAGCGAAACCCAGTCCAGCGCGTCCCGCTGCAGCTCGCAGACCCCTCAGTACAGCCCCACCATGACCTGGTCCTGCTCGGAGCAACTGTCAGGCTTCTTGAATTCAAGCTTGTAAACTACTCTGTAACTCCACAGGTACAATGTGATATATTCTGTACATGCAAAGTATCAGTCCTTTGTGCATCCCCTCCCAGAAATCAAAATTCCTAGAGATTTTGGCTGAGTCTCTCAGTGTTGCTAATGGTACCAGCCTCTGTCTGTATGTCTATGTGTGTGTGTGCTGTGTATGCATAAGTTTATTGTGATGTCATGTGTGACAAGAGCAAAGACCGTTCTGGTTCAACATTCTTGCCCTGCCTTCAGTCTGCCAACTTGCTTGGTTGACAACGGCTGGTGAACCCAGGAGGTGATAGATGCGTACTATCCATCTGTCAACAACTTCTTGAATCAGCTATTTCCACAGGTTTTCGAAAGAAGATGAGATTTTACAAAAGGTAATTCCCAGATTCTTTTCCTGCTCCTTAGATCACACATGACAGGCTGGTGCCTCCTTCATAGATTCATAGATTCTAGGACTGGAGGGGACCTCGAGAGGTCATTGAATCCAGTCCCCTGCCCTCAGGGCAGGACCAAATACTGTCTAGACCATCCCGGATAGATATTTATCTAACCTACTCTTAAATATCTCCAGAGATGGAGATTCCACAACCTCCCTAGGCAGTTTATTCCAGTCTTTACTGAACAAGTTTTCTCTCTCCTCCTTATGACACCCTTTTAGATACCTGGTTTCAGAGTAACAGCCGTGTTAGTCTGTATCCGCAAAAAGAAGAACAGGAGTACTTGTGGCACCTTAGAGACTAACAAATTTATTAGAGCATAAGCTTTCGTGGACTACAGCCCACTTCTTCGGATGCATATAGAAGAAGTGGGCTGTAGTCCACGAAAGCTTATGCTCTAATAAATTTGTTAGTCTCTAAGGTGCCACTAGTACTCCTGTTCTTCTTTTTTTAGATACCTGAAAACTGCTATCATGTCCTCTCTCAGTCTTCTCTTTTCCAAATTAAACAAATCCAATTCTTTCAGCCTTCCTTCATAGGTCATGTTCTCAAGACCTTTAATCATTCTTGTTGCTCTTCTCTGGACCCTCTCCAATTTCTCCATGTCTTCCTTGAAATGTGGTGTCCAGAACTGGACACAATACTCCAGTTGAGACCTAACCAGCGCAGAGTAGAGCGGAAGAATGATTTCTCATGTCTTGCTCACAACACACCTGTTAATGCATCCCAGAATCGTGTTTGCTTTTTTCGCAACAGCATCACACTGTTGATTCATATTTAGCTTGTGGTCCACTATAACGCCTAGATCCCTTTCTGACGTACTCCTTCCTAGACAGTCTCTTTCCATTCTGTATGTGTGAAACTGATTGTTCCTTCCTAAGTGGAGCACTTTGCATTTGTCTTTGTTAAACTTCATGCTGTTTACCTCAGACCATTTCTCCAATTTGTCCAGATCATTTTGAATTATGACCCTATCCTCCAAAGCAGTTGCAATCCCTCCCAGTTTGGTATCATCTGCAAATTCAATAAATGTACTTTCTATGCCAATATCTAAGTCGTCGATGAAGATATTGAACAGAGCCGGTCCCAAAACAGATCCCTGCGGAACCCCACTTGTTATACCTTTCCAGCAGGATTGGGAACCATTAATAACTACTCTCTGAGTACTGTTATCCAGGCAGTTACGCACCCACCTTATAGTAGCCCCATCTAAGTTGTATTTGCCTAGTTTATCGATAAGAATATCATGTGAGACCCTATCAAATGCCTTACTGAAGTCTAGGTATACCACATCCACCGCTTCTCCCTTATCCACAAGACTCCAGTTGCCCCGTCCAGTCTCTCCCCTCTCCCTCCTGCACGAAGAGCCGGTCACTGTCCTGCATTCCCGTGGGCGTTTCCTCGCCAATAGCTACAGCCACTGCTAACGGGGGTGAGCCTGGGGGCTCTGGGCAGCAGCTCTGAGCCGCGCAGAAACTCCGGGACAGGGATTGGGCGAGCAGGAGCCATTTCTGCAGAGACACTTTCCAGCCTGGGCCCAGCACTTACCCCAGATGTCTCGTATCACCTGCAGTCTCTGGCTCAGGGGCTGATGCCAGCAGAGCCCAGAGGGGTGCGGGGGAGGGTGTAAACTATTTCCCTGAATCCAGTCTCTTTGGGCAGTTCAGTCACCATTTCAGCTAGAGCAGAGCTGCGGTACCTGGGCACTGGGCCATCCGGGGCCTTTAACACCACAGCCCTGGGGAGGTGGTGCTGAGATGGACCATCCAGTGAGCAACACAAGTCCTTCTACCTTCCACCACACCCTAGTTTGGAACTGCTGCTGACGGCTTCCCCCATCCGTGGTAACTTTTATCCCCTCTGCCTCACTCTATCTCAACTGTTCCCTTCCCCCCACCGCACCTGGTCACATTCAGCCCCCCGTTGCCCTCTTCAGCCTCCCGCAACTTCCCCGCCCTGCCCTGGCTCCACCACTCTCAGGTTCCCTTCCCCACAACCATCTGCTTCCTTACCATGGGTAACAGGGGCAGAAAATGCTTTTGAAAAAACCTTTTGCAAAGTAAAAATAAAACAAGCCAAGTAACCCCCTCCCTTGCTTTGTGCTGGGTGCCCAGCTGTGGGCTTGTGTGTGTGGGTGGGTGGGTGGGGGTGTTGTTCTGAGCACACTCTGTTCAGGGAAGGGGTGGAGTTGGCCAAAGGGGCAGGTTGAATCTTTAGCAGAGAATTCCTTTCTCCATTCTGTTAGCTAAGCGTTGTTGTTAAATGTAAGCCGACGAATGCAGCATTTGAAGCAATCTGACTATAAATCCCCTGCCCTCTCGGTGGCTGTAGTTCTCACACCCTCTGCTCTTGTGATGTCACCACATGACATGGTGTCTTATTCCCATAGCGTCTTGTATATTAGATAGGAACTAAGTTTATAAGGTAAAAACTGAAGCATAACTCCTTCCCTTCCCCGTTTTGACTTAGGAAAAATAAATCCTGTCCCCTCCCCTAGTCCCAGCCCAGCCCCACCAGAGCTGCTGTGGCCAGGAGACAGCTGCTCTCTCACCTGGCCCTGCTGCTGTGGTGAGAGAGGGCTGGGGGAGTCCTCTCTCCCTGGGACAACCTGCTCCCCAAACCCCTCATTCCAAGCCCCAGCCCAGAGCCTGCACCCCCAGCCGGAGTCCTCAACCCCTGCACCCCAACCCTCTGCCCTAGCCCTGAGCTCCTCATTCCCAGCCCCATCCCAGAGCCCACACCCCCAGCTGGAGCCCTCAGCCCCCTGCACCCCAACCCTCTGCCCTAGCCCTGAGCTCCTCATTCCCATACCCATCCCAGAGGCCACATCTCCAGCTGGAGTCCTCACCCCCTGCACCCCAACCCTCAACTCCAGTCCTGAGCCCCCCAGTCCTAGTCCCATCTCAGAGCCCGCACCCCCAGCCGGAGCCCTCACCCCCCTGCACCCCAATCCTCTGCCTTAGCCCAGAGCCCCTCATTCCCAGCCCCATCCCAGAGCCCACACCCCCAGCCGGAGCCCTCAGCCCCCTGCACCCCAACCCTGAGGTGAGAGTCAGGCTAGGAAATGTAGCCAGCGACTGTGCTAGCAAGGGAGGAATTACAGATCTGGTGGATGGAGGTTTCCTGTTAGAGAACAAAAGGGGAGAACCTGTGATGTGCTCTGTCCAAGGAAGGTTATGAGAAAGAGGGAACAGGGATCCAGGTGCCTCTCCCCAAGGAAACCTCAGACAAAGTATCTCCTCTTGGACAGGAGCAGCAACCTTCACACTAGCAGTTAGAGCCATCTTTAGGTTCAGAAATTCATAGTTTCAAAGGCTCTAAGGCCAGTCCTGATCATCTAGTCTGACCCCCTACATAACACAGGCCCTAGAACGTCTGCAGAAGAATTTCTGTTTCACCACGGTCCCATGTGGTGGGTCTAATCATGGGGGTAGAGTTCAGGGGTACAGTGTTTAACTACAGATCAAATGGTCCTTGAGTCACATCCTAGTGCCCCCTTTGAAGTCTCTGTTAATAAGCAGCAGGTTTCACACAAACAAAAGGAAGTATTTTTCACACAACGCACAGTTAACCTGTGGAACTCTTTGCCGGAGGATGTTGTGAAGTCCAAGACTTTAACAGAGTTCAAAAAGGAACTAGATACATTTATGCAGGAGAGGTCCATTAATGGCTATTAGCCAGGATGCACAGGGATGGTGTCCCTAACCTCCGTTTGCCAGGAGCCGGAAATGAGCGTCAGGAATGGATCACTTGATCATTCCCTGTTCATTCCCTCTGGGGCACTGGCTACTGTCAGACAGTTTTACCCAGGCTGGGCGATCTTGTGTTGCTTATGTTCTTGGTTGTATGAACTAGCTGGCTATTAGAGGAGCAGTTGGCTTCAAAAGACCAGTCTCTTGGATCTGTGAATCCTGGGCAAACTAATTCCTTTCCTTTAGAGAACGACAGAAAAACCCATTTCCTCCTTCTTTCTACTCCAGGCTTCGTTCCTTTTTCCAAAGACTCGCCTCTAGGGAGCACAGAGAGATCCCTGTGCACAAAGTGTTCCTCCAACCTGCAGCAATCGAGGCATGCTCTGTCCTCAGCCAGCAAGAACAGGCCTTGCCAGAGAAGCCCCAGAGAAACAAATGCTCATGGACCATCTTATCAGGCATGAAAGGACTCTGTGTCCGTAGCCAATCTGACACCTCGATGGCAGAGAGCAATGAGGAGAGAACAGTTTCCTCACCACGAAGGTGGACGCACTTGTCCCTGAAGAAGAAAACAGCTGAGACCCAGGTGGAGTCAGAGGAGGTGAAGCTGCAGGAGAACACAGAAAAAGTTGAACTGGATCTTACAGGTGAGGATTCAATCCACATGGTTTGTGGCGAGGAGCATGTGAGGAATACTCACACCAGTCACTCTACAAGCCTTACACATCAGGGCTTCTCACGGGACAGTGATGGGAACCTCAGACTCTGGAATCCATTTAGTGCCGGATCCTCCTGGACAGGGTGGCCGAGGTCCATCGCTGAGGTGGGGAGAGCTGACAGTGTCAGATCACCCCCCTCTGGGGGTCTGGCACTGTGGGGTGGGGAGTACTAACATTGCTCCAGGCTGTAAGGAGAACAGAGAGGCTGGATGTTGTAGGAAATTATTTCTTGTCTCCTGGATCGGGTCTGTTTCATCAGTAAAATGCTCCAGAGGTCTCAGCAGGTCACAGCTGGGAACCGTACCAGAGCTGAGTCATTACTTCTTGGGGGGTTAAGTGCAAATGAGGCCTGTTGCCCATCACTGACAGGAACGGTGTGCAAGGGGAGGGGAAGAGTAGAATACACCATGGAAAAGAAACTGGCCCCTAGATCAGAGGAAGCCTCATGTGGTAAAAGCCCCCAGCGAAGAGCCATGAGATCGGAGTTCTCTGCTTAGCTCTGCCCACAACCTTCAGTCTGACCCTGGGCAAGTCGCTTCAGGGCTCTGGGCCCGACTTCCGTCCTCTGTAAACCAGGGATAACACATGGAAAAGCGAAATGTTACGAATGTTTCTTTCTGCTTCAGGGACGAAGGAGGAGCCGTCTGAGTCGAAGGGGAAGTGCGGAAAAGGGAGTCCAGAAGAGCAGGAAGAAGAGCGCGCTCCCATCCCCTCATTACCAAGCAGCTCCCATATGACAATGGTAATGACGCTTTGTGACTGAGATAATGGAAAGCATCCCCTGCTGTGTGTATTAATGTCTCCCGGAGCTGGTATCTCTGACAGGAGAACTACCTGCCCCTTGCTCAGGGAGCTGAAAGGAAACATTCTGCACGTCATCAACTCCAGCCAGTCTTTATGAGTTTCTCTAGGTTGTTTGCATAAGGCAAATAATCCAGATTGACAAAGGGGTTTAGGCACCTAAAGAAGTACACAAGTGCTTAGTGGGATTCGCAGAAGTGCCTGACTCAGGTGCCTGATTCTGATGCACTTTTCATGGCACACAGGCACTGCTGAAAATCATACGAGGCCCATCCCTGCACTTGTAGACACTGAGACACCATTGTAACTCTGATGACTAGTGACAGAGCACCCTGCAGCACATACAAAAGTCTGCAATTCTGGGAGCTTCTGACACGCCGGGGGGCTGGAGTAGCTATGCGAGTGTGTCACTCTGGTGTGCTCTGCTGTGTCCTCAGCTGCTGCCATCCAGGACAGACGGTGCTGATCCAGACACGCAGGCCAGCTGCAGTAATACTCAGGAGGTGCCTGAGACACCAGGACAAAGGCCTCCAGCACCCCAGGCCCTGGGTTTAGAAGACCCTGGAACCAGGTTCCCTGGACTAACATTGTGCCCAGTAAGTTCTGACCCACAAGGGTCTGGCCCCAGAAGCCCACAGTTTGGGATTCTCCTCAGCCAGGCAGACTCGCTCCTTCAGTCGAAGCTACTTTCTGTCCTGCCGGCGATTTCTGCCTGTTTTGTGGCAGCGCCACACGCTGCGGGGTGGGGAAGGAAGAGGCATTTCCGTTGGGGCCTGTTCTCAGTCCTTTCCGCGCAGACACCGTGGGCTGCTAGAGTTGCTGAGCCAATCTGCTCAGGCCCTCGGGGTGGGATGGGACGCGGGGCAGATTCTCCAGCGACCCCTCGGCTGCACTCAACAAGCAACTTGAATGGGCTTTGCAGGCCATTGGGGCTTTCTCAGCACAAGCTGGGCTCCTGGGAGGAGGGGCTAGAGAGGGAGGAAATGGGGTGGCCCTTGGGGTCCCAGCACTGGCTGAGAGGCTCCCATCTCTTCTCAGGCAGAGGGGGCGAGGGGAGCGGATGAAAGACTGAGGAAACCTCGGCACCTGTTGAGGCTTTTTAAGAAAAGGGCTCAGCCGGAGTCTCCACGCTCACTAGGCCCTGCCAGCCTCCCGCGGAGACAGACTATTCCAGGGCAGCTGCCCAATGGAAATACTCCGTCCCAACAGGCTTTGTCCCCGTTCATTGCAGACCCCCGGGGAGCAGCTTTCCTCAGCCCAGCCCCAAGCCCTGCTGATGAGAGCCGTGAAGGGTCTGACAACACCCACCCTGGAGCGATTTAAAGCCGCAGAGGAAGAGCTGAGGGCCATCGTATCTCTACACGGAGACAAGATGGAGAGAGTAAGAGACTCCCGCCGTGGGGCAGAGGATGCTGCGCAGAGAGGGGGAGGGGAGAATTTCCTCTCCTAGGAAACCGTTCCTGGGACATGCTGGCATGGTGCTTTGAAGGTTGGCTCAGCCCCTTTCCATTCATCGCTTGGC
>NW_027052901.1:0-105000 GCF_011386835.1 Chrysemys picta bellii
ACTGGTCAAAGGTGTTAGGGAGGTGGTGACCTCAGAGAGAGATGCTGCCTTCAGCCAGGGAGGACAGGGGCTTACGACCAGGGAAACCTCAGAGACCCCTGTGGCTTTGCTTCAGCAAGTCTCCTTCTCAAGGTTTCTTTTTGAGGACTGAGAGAGTGTTAGGGTTGACGTATGTGAGTGCGAGCAGGAGCCTCTTTCGAGTTTTCTCCTTTCCTTTTACTGATTTTACTTGAAAATTAGAAGGTAAGAGCCTCCAAGAGGTTTTGGAACCTGCTCAGTCTGATCCATCTGGTGCCAGCTGAATTCTCGGCATGGAAAACAGTAGTTTAAGGTGGCAGAATTTTCTTCCCTCCCTGGAATTTTGTCCCGTGGAATCACTGGGGACACTAGGGTTTGTCCTTTTCGTTTTACCTTTTCCTCCATCTCTCCTTCCTTTCTCTTCATCTCTTACTTCTTTTGTCCTTTCTCTTGTTCCCCTCCCACCTCCAGGAGTGGTGTGTGTGTTGCTGGGGGGGCTCTTCACCTCCCCTTGTGGGAAGTTGATCCAAAACTGTCGGGTTCAAATAGTGCTTGGACTCCACTGACACTAGATGCTGCCATCCTGTGGCTTAGCATTAGTGTCTGGGACAACTTGGGGCAAGATCTCAACTTCCCCGCAACCCACTTCACTGCTGGCAGGATCCCTCCTGCCCCCCCTGCTACGGCCGCCTCCCTGCGCAACCTGGGTTGGGGTGGAGAAGAGGGTTCCGATAACTTGAGCTGTGGTTTGGAGGTAGAACAGCTGTCAAGGGTACTGAGGGGGAGGTAGCAGGAGCTCACCCTACAAGGTGGTGGGTTGGCACTGGAGGTTACTAGAAAGGACAAGAAGACTCCATTCTGGGGTTGAGGAGGTGAATTCATCCCTCAGTGGTGGGCAGGTAGTCAGTTTAAATACTGCTGGTTCCAGGTGCCCTTAATTCCCCCTGATTCCTCGGGGCGTTTGAGTCTCTGACAGGTTCTCGTTCCCTTGCAGCAGGAGGACGTCACGGCCAAAGTGATGCACCAGCTCCGCATCATCCGGCACTTGCGCCAGGTGCCTGAGACACTGCAGGGGCTGCGCCTCTGAGGCCTTCAGCAACTCCCGCTCCCTGCTGCAGGTACTGCTCTGTCTCCCTGTAAATGGCGAGCTAGTGGAAGGGGAAATGGAGCCCCCTGGCACTCACTAAAAGGGAAAGTGGTGGATTCTCCATCTCTTGATGTCATTGAATGAAGACTAGATGCCTTTCTGGAATGTGTGTGCCCAAAAAGTAACTATTGTACTATACAGGAGGCCTATGATATGCAGGGGCTTAGATGAGATGCTCTAAAGGTCTCTTGTGGCCATAAAGTCTACAAATTTTGGAAACACCGAGTGTAGTATTGGGAGCAGCCTGTGATGTTTTACTGTCTAGCCGGCTTGCTTCCTAGAATGAAGACCCATTGAGTGGGGTGATCCACAGAGAGTACCTGTGTCAAGGCTGTATCCCCACTTTGAAGTTTAGGGTACAAATGTAGGGGCCTGCATGAAAACCTCTAAGCTTAACCACCATCCCAATGCTAATTTCCTCCCCTGGGTAGCCTTGAGAAACCTTTCACCAATTCCCTGGTCAATACAGATCCAAACCCCTTGGATCTTAAAACAAGGAGAAATAAACCATCCCCCCTCCTTCCTCCCACCAACTTCTGGTGAATACAGATCCATCCCCCTTGGATCTAAAAGAAGGAGAAATTAACCATTCCCCTCCTTCCTCCCACCAACTCCTGGTGAATCAAGATCCAAACTCCTTGGATCTTAAAACAAGGAAAAATCAATCCGGTTCTTAAAAATAAGGCTTTTAATTAAAGAAAAAGGTAAAAATCATCTCTGTAAAATCAGTATGGAAATTAACCTTACAGGGTAATCAAACTTAAAGAGCTCAGAGGACTCCCCTCTAGTCTTAGGTTCAAAGTACAGCAAACAAAGATAAACACTCTAGTAAAAGGTACATTTACAAGTTGAGAAAACAAAGGAAAACTAACACGCCTTGTTTGAAATAGGAGAGACTTGTTTAGAAAGATGTGGAGAACCTGGATTGATGTCTGGTCCCTCTCAGTCCCGAGGGCGAACACCCACACAAACAAAGAACACAAACAAAAGCCTTCCCCTCCCCAAGATTTGAAAGTATCTTGTCCCCTTATTGGTCCTTTAGGTCAGATGCCAGCCAGGTTACCTGAGCTTCTTAACCCTTTAGAGGGAAAAGGATTTTGGAGTCTCTGGCCAGGAGGATTTTATAGTACTGTACACAGGACAGCTGTTACCCTTCCCTTTATAGTTATGACAACCTCAAACCTTCAAAGTGTCAGGCCAGCAGCAGGACATGAGCACTTGAGGGTTTGGTTGGGTGTGGCAGTGACATCACAAAGGCCTTTTGCAGGATGTCAGCTTATTGGTCAAATGTGTTAGGGAGGTGGTGACCTCAGAGAGAGATGCTGACATCAGCCTGGCAGGACAGGAGCACAGGGCCAGGGAAACCTCAGAGACCCTGTGGCTTTGCTTCAGCAAGTCTCCTTCTCGGGGTCTTTCTTTGAGGACTGAGAGAGTATTAGGGTTCACGTACGTGAGTGCGTGCAGGAGCCTCTTTCGAGTTTTCTCCTTTCCTTTTACTGATTTTACTAGAAAACAGACGTCCCTGTTTAGAAGGTAAGAGCCTCCAAGAGGTTTTGGCAGCTGCTCAGTCTGATCCACGTGGTGCCAGCTGAATTCTAGGCATGGAAAACAGTAGTTTAAGATGTCAGAATTTTATTCCATCCCTTGGATTTTGTGCCGTAGAATCACTGGGGACATTAGGGTTTGTCCTTTTTGTTTTACCTTTTCCTCCATCCCTCCTTCCTTTCTCTTCATCTCTTACTTCTTTTGTCCTTTCTCCTGTTCCCCTCCCACCACCAGGAGTGGTGTGTGTGTGTGTGTGTGTGTGTTGCTGGGGCTGCTCATCACCTCTCCTTGTGGGAAGTTCATCGAAAACTGTGGGGTTGAAATAGTGTTTGGACTCCACTGACACTAGATGCTGCCATCCTGTGGCTTAGCATTAGTGTCTGGGATGACTTGGGTCAAGATCTCAACTTCCCCGCAACCCACTTCACTGCTGCCAGAATCCCTCCTGCCCCCCCTGCTAGAGCCGCCTCCCTGGCCAACCTGGGTGGGGGTGGAGAACAGTGTTTTTTTCATACGTTCATAGATTCTAGGACTGGAAGGGACCTCGAGAGGTCATCGAGTCCAGTCCCCTGCCCGCATGGCAGGACCATGTAACGGACTTATTAGATAAGGGAAATGCGGTAGACCTAATATACCTGGATTTCAGTAAAGCGTTTGATACTGTACCCCATGAGGAATTATTGGTTAAACTGGAAAACATGGGGATCGATATGAAAATCCAGAGGTGGATAAAGAATTGGTTAATGGGGAGAATGCAGCGGGTCGTATTAAAGGGTGAACTGTCGGGTTGGAGGGAGGTTACTAGTGGAGTGCCTCAAGGTTCGGTTTTGGGACCCATTTTATTTAATCTATTTATAACTGACCTCGGAACCGATTGCAAGAGTGGGCTGATAAAGTTTGCGGATGATACGAAGGTGGGAGGAGTTGCAAATTCGGAGGAGGATAGGGATATTCTGCAGGGAGACTTGAATGAGCTTGTGAATTGGAGTGTCAGAAATAAGATGAAATTTAATAGTGAAAAGTGTAAGGTGATGCACTTGGGGATGACTAATAACAATTTTAGTTACAAGATGGGGACGCATTGGTTAGAAGTAACGGAAGAGGAGAAGGACCTAGGGGTCCTTGTAGACCGCAGGATGACTATGAGTCGACAATGTGACGTGGCTGTGAAAAAAGCCAATGCGGTCTTGGGATGTATTAGGCGAGGTATATCTAGTAGGGATAAGGAGGTCCTGCTTCCGTTGTATACGGCGCTGGTGAGACCTCATTTGGAGTACTGTGTGTAGTTCTGGTCTCCCATGTTTAAAAAAGATGAACTCAAATTGGAACGGGTGCAGAGAAGGGCGACTAGGATGATCAGAGGAATGGAAAACCTGTCGTATGAAAAGAGATTAGAGGAGCTCGGGTTGTTTAGTCTGACAAAACGAAGGCTGAGGGGGGATATGATTGCTATCTTTAAATATATCAGAGGGATAAATACAAGGGAGGGAGAGGAATTATTTCAGCTGAGTACTAATGTGGACACGAGAACCAATGGATATAAACTGGCCGTGGGGAAGTTCAGGCTTGAAATCAGACGAAGGTTTCTGACCGTCAGAGGGGTGAAATATTGGAACGGCCTTCCGAGGGAAACGGTGGGGGCAACGGACCTGTCTGGTTTTAAGATTAAGTTGGATAAGTTTATGGAGGGAATGGTTTAATGGTAAAACATAGTAGCCGAGGAAAACCAAGCAATGGTACGTAAATAGCATAATGGCAAACAAGGGTCAGGCTAGAGACTCTTGCCTACATGCTCGGGGTATTACTGATCGCCATATTTGGGGTCGGGAAGGAATTTTCCTCCAGGGTAGATTGGCTGAGCCGCTGGAGGTTTTTCGCCTTCCTCCGCAGCATGGGGCAGGGATCACTAGCAGGAGGGTCCCTGCCGATTGAAGTCACTAAAACACAGGATTGGGGACTTCAACGGCACAGTCCAGGGAAGGGTCTTGTGGCCTGCAGCATGCAGGGGGTCAGACCAGATGATCATAATGGTCCCTTCTGACCTTAAAGTCTATGAGTCTATGAGACCAAATACCATCCCTGATAGACATTTATCTAACCTACTCTTAAATATCTCAAGAGATGGAGATTCCACAACCTCCCTCGGCAATTTATTCCAGTGTTTAACCACCCTGACAGTTAGGAACTTTTTCCTAATGTCCAACCTAGACCTCCCTTGCTGCACTTTAAACCCATTGCTTCTGGTTCTATCCTTAGAGGCTAAGGTGAACAAGTTTTCTCCCTCCTCCTTATGACACCCTTTTAAATACCTGAAAACTGCTATCATGTCTCCTCTCAGTCTTCTCTTTTCCAAACTAAACAAAGCCAATTCTTTCAGCCTTCCTTCATAGGTCATGTTCTCAAGACCTTTAATCATTCTTGTTGCTCTTCTCTGGACCCTTTCCAATTTCTCCACATCTTTTTTAAAATGCGGTGCCCAGAACTGGACACAATACTCCAGCTGAGGCCTAACCAGAGCAGAGTAGAGCGGAAGAATGACTTCTCGTGTCTTGCTCACAACACACCTGTTAATACATCCCAGAATCAGGTTTGCTTTTTTTGCAACAGCATCACACTGTTGACTCATATTTAGCTTGTGGTCCACTATAACCCCTAGATCCCTTTCTGCCGTACTCCTTCCTAGACAGTCTCTTCCCATTCTGTATGTGTGAAACTGATTGTTCCTTCCTAAGTGGAGCACTTTGCATTTGTCTTTGTTAAACTTCATCCTGTTTAACTCAGACCATTTCTCCAATTTGTCCAGATCATTTTGAATTATGACCCTGTCCTCCAAAGCAGTTGCAATCCCTCCCAGTTTGGTATCATCCGCAAACTTAATAAGCGTACTTTCTATGCCAATATCTAAGTCGTTGATGAAGATATTGAACAGCGCCGGTCCCAAAACAGACCCCTGCGATACCCCACTCGTTATGGCTTTCCAGCAGGATTGGGAACTATTAATAACAACTCTCTGAGTACGGTTATCCAGCCAGTTATGCACCCACCTTATAGTAGCCCCATCTAAATTGTATTTGCCTAGTTTATCAATAAGAATATCATGCGAGACCGTATCAAATGCCTTACTAAAGTCTAGGTATACCACATCCACAGCCTCACCCTTATCCACAAGGCTCGTTATCCTATCAAAGAAAGCTATCAGATTGGTTTGACATGATTTGTTCTTCACAAATCCATGCTGGCTGTTCCCTATCACCTTACCACCTTCCAAGTGTTTGCAGATGATTTCCTTAATTACTTGCTCCATTATCTTCCCTGGCACAGAAGTTAAACTCACTGGGGTCTGTAGTTTCCTGGGTTGTTTTTATTTCCCTTTTTATAGATGGGCACTATATTTGCCCTTTTCCAGTCTTCTGGAATCTCTCCCGTCTCCCATGATTTTCCAAAGATAATAGCTGGAGGCTCAGATACCTCCTCTATTAGCTCCTTGAGTATTCTAGGATGCATTTCATCAGGCCCGGGTGACTTGCAGGCATCTAACTTTTCTAAGTGATTTTTAACTTGTTCTTTTTTTTTTTATCTGCTAAACCTACCCCCTTCCCATTAGCATTCACTATGTTAGGCATTCCTTCAGACTTCTCGGTGAAGACCGAAACAAAGAAGTCATTAAGCATCTCCGCCATTTCCAAGTTTCCTGTTACTGTTTCTCCCTCTTCACTAAGCAGTGGGCCTACCCTGTCTTTGGTCTTCTTCTTGCTTCTAATGTATTGATAAAAAGTCTTCTTGTTTCCCTTTATTCCCGTAGCTAGTTTGAGCTCATTTTGTGCCTTTGCCTTTCTAATCTTGCCCCTGCATTCCTGTGTTGTTTGCCTATATTCATCCTTTGTAATCTGTCCCAGTTTCCATTTTTTATATGACTCCTTTTTATTTTTTAGATCATGCAAGATCTCGTGGTTAAGCCAAGGTGGTCTTTTGCCACATTTTCTATCTTTCCTAACCAGCGGAATAGCTTGCTTTTGGGCCCTTAATAGTGTCCCTTTGAAAAACTGCCAACTCTCCTCAGTTGTTTTTCCCCTCAGTCTTGATTCCCATGGGACCTTACCTATCAGCTCTCTGAGCTTACCAAAATCTGCCTTCCTGAAATCCATTGTCTCTATTTTGCTGTTCTCCCTTCTACCCTTCCTTAGAATTGCAAACTCTATGATTTCATGATCACTTTCACCCAGGCTGCCTTCTACTTTCAAATTCTCAACGAGTTCCTCCCTATTTGTTAAAATCAAGTCTAGAACAGCTTCCCCCCTAGTAGCTTTTTCAACCTTCTGAAATAAAAAGTTGTCTCCAATGCAGTCCAGGAATTTGTTGGATAGTCTGTGCCCCGCTGTGTTATTTTCCCAACATATAGCCGGATAGTTGAAGTCCCCCATCACCACCGAATCTTGGGCTTTGGATGATTTTGTTAGTTGCTTAAAAAAAGCCTCATCCATCTCTTCCACCTGGTTAGGTGGCCTGTAGTAGACTCCTAGCATGACATCTCCCTTGTTTTTTACCCCTTTTAGCCTAACCCAGAGACTCTCAACACTTCCGTCTCCTATGTCCATCTCTACCTCAGTCCAAGTGTGTACATTTTTAATATACAAGGCAACACCTCCTCCCTTTTTCCCCTGTCTATCCTTCCTGAGCAAGCTGTACCCATCCACACCAACATTCCAATCACGTGTATTATCCCACCAAGTTTCAGTGATGCCAACAATGTCATAGTTGCATTTATTTATTAGCACTTCCAGTTCTTCCTGCTTATTCCCCATACTTCTCGCATTTGTATATAGGCATCTAAGATACTGGTTTGATCTTTCCTCCCAGTTTTGTCCTGACCCTCCTTTCTCTCTGACAATATAGCCCACACTCCCTCTCGTTTTTGACCCATCTCCCCGGTCTCCATGTTCCCCACTTACCTGTGGGCTTTGCTCACCTGTCCCCGTCGAACCTAGTTTAAAGCCCTCCTCACTAGGTTAGCCAGTCTGTGTCCAAAGGTACTAATAACTTGAGCTGTGGTTTGGAGGTGGAACAGCTGTCAAGGGCACTGAGGGGGAGATAGCAGGAGCTCATCCTTCAAGGAGGGGGGTTGTCACTGGAGGTTACTAGAAAGGACAAGAAGACTCCATTCTGGGGTTCAGGAGGTGAATTTATCCCTCAGTGGTGGGCAGGTGATGGGTGGAAGTAGTGCTGACATCAGCCAGGCAGGACAGGGGCTTAGGGCCAGGGAAACCTCAGAGACCCCTGTGACTTTCATAGAATCATAGAATCATAGAATATCAGGGTTGGAAGGGACCTCAAGAGGTCATCTAGTCCAACCCCCTCCTCAAAGCAGGACCAATTCCCAACTAAATCATCCCAGCCAGGGCTTTGTCAAGCCGGGCCTTAAAAACCTCCAAGGAAGGAGACTCCACCACCTCCCTAGTTAACGCATTCCAGTGCTTCACCACCCTCCTAGTGAAATAGTGTTTCCTAATATCCAACCTGGACCTCCCCCACTGCAACTTGAGACCATTGCTCCTTGTTCTGTCATCTGCCACCACTGAGAACAACCGAGCTCCATCCTCTTTGGAACCCCCCTTCACGTAGTTGAAGGCTGCTATCAAATCCCCCCTCATTCTTCTCTTCTGGAGACTAAACAATCCCAGTTCCCTCAGCCTCTCCTCATAAGTCATGTGCTCCAGACCCCTAATCATTTTTGTTGCTCTCCACTGGACTCTTTCCAATTTTTCCACATCCTTCTTGTAGTGTGGGGCCTGTCGGAGAAAAACAGAGTTCTCACTATTTGTTTAGGTACAGCAAGTCAGATGCTTTATTAACTCTCACAATTGCCCAGAGGGAGAGAGCTAAGCACGTCTCTCCCAGGTAACTAATTACAGCAAGCATTTATACCTTTCATTACAGAAATAACGAGGGACAGCTGCGTTTTGTTTATACATAGGCCATCTTGATATCTCATTTCTTCACTTGTTTTGACTCTTGCCAACATACAATATTTTCTATACCTTATCTACACAAGGTCTTCTACACCTTATCTATACCAGGTCATAATGACTTCTTACACAGTTCTTTCTCACCCGCCTCACACATTCCTCGCTTCTACAAATCTCGCGTTATTAGGGTTACAGTTAGCCTAACTCTTGCTAACGAACTGTCATGCATTGCATCCCCTTCCTGTGAGCTCTTTCTCTGCTTCCACAGGCCCAAAACTGGACACAGTATTCCAGATGAGGCCTCACCAATGTCGAATAAAGGGGAACGATCACGTTCCTCGATCTGCTGGCAATGCCCCTACTTATACAGCCCAAAATGCCGTTAGCCTTCTTGGCAACAAGAGCACACTGTTGACTCATATCCAGCTTCTCGTCCACTGTGACCCCTAGGTCCTTTTCTGCAGAACTGCTACCTAGCCATTCGGTCCCTAGTCTGTAGCAGTGCATGGGATTCTTCCGTCCTAAGTGCAGGACTCTGCACTTGTCCTTGTTGAACTTCATCAGGTTTTTTTTGGCCCAATCCTCTAATTTGTCTAGGTCCCTCTGTATCCGATCCCTACCCTCTAGCGTATCTACCACGCCTCCTAGTTTAGTGTCATCTGCAAACTTGCTGAGAGTGCAGTCCACACCATCCTCCAGATCATTAATAAAGATATTAAACAAAACCGGCCCCAGGACCGACCCTTGGGGCACTACTCCGCTTGAAACCGGCTGCCAACTAGACATGGAGCCATTGATCACTACCCGTTGAGCCCGACGATCCAGCCAGCTTTCTATCCACCTTACAGTCCATTCATCCAGCCCATACTTCTTTAACTTGGTGGCAAGAATACTGTGGGAGAGCGTATCAAAAGCTTTGCTAAAGTCAAGGAATAACACATCCACTGCTTTCCCCTCATCCACAGAGCCAGTTATCTCATCATAGAAGGCAATTAGGTTAGTCAGGCACGACTTCCCCTTGGTGAATCCATGCTGACTGTTCCTGATCACTTTCCTCTCCTCTAAGTGTTTCATCATTGATTCCTTGAGGACCTGCTCCATGATTTTTCCAGGGACTGAGGTGAGGCTGACTGGCCTGTAGTTCCCCGGATCCTCCTCCTTCCCTTTTTTAAAGATGGGCACTACATTAGCCTTTTTCCAGTCATCCGGGACCTCCCTCGATCGCCATGAGTTTTCAAAAATAATGGCTAATGGCTGTGCAATCTCATCCGCCAAGTCCTTTAGCACCCTCGGATGCAGCGCATCCCGCCCCATGGAGTTGTGCACGTCCAGTTTTTCTAAATAGTCCCGAACCACTTCTTTCTCCACAGAGGGCTGGTCACCTTCTCCCCATATTGTGCTGCCCAGTGCAGCAGTCTGGGAGCTGACCTTGTTCGTGAAGACAGAGGCAAAAAAAGCATTGAGTACATTTTCCACATCCTCAGTCACTAGGTTGCCTCCCTCATTCAGTAAGGGGCCCACACTTTCCTTGACTTTCTTCTTGTTGCTAACATACCTGAAGAAACCCTTCTTGTTACTCTTAACATCTCTTGCTAGCTGCAACTCCAAGTGTGATTTGGCCTTCCTGATTTCACTCCTGCATGCCTGAGCAATATTTTTATACTCCTCCCTGGTCATTTGTCCAATCTTCCACTTCTTGTAAGCTTCTTTTTTGCGTTTAAGATCAGCAAGGATTTCACTGTTTAGCCAAGCTGGTCGCCTGCCATATTTACTATTCTTTCTACACATCGGGATGGTTTGTTCCTGCAACCGCAATAAGGATTCTTTAAAATACAGCCAGCTCTCCTGGACCCCTTTGCCCTTCATGTTATTCTCCCAGGGGATCCTGCCCATCTGTTCCCTGAGGGAGTCAAAGTCTGCTTTTCTGAAGTCCAGGGTCCGTATTCTGCTGCTCTCCTTTCTTCCTTGTGTCAGGATCCTGAACTCGACCATCTCATGGTCACTGCCTCCCAGGTTCCCATCCACTTTTGCTTCCCCTACTAATTCTTCCCTGTTTGTGAGCAGCAGGTCGAGAAAAGCTCTGCCCCTAGTTGGTTCCTCCAGCACTTGCACCAGGAAATTGTGCCCTACACTTTCCAAAAACTTCCTGGATTGTCTGTGCACCGCTGTATTGCTCTCCTAGCAGATATCAGGGTGATTAAAGTCTCCCATGAGAACCAGGGCCTGCGATCTAGCAACTTCTGCTAGTTGCCAGAAGAAAGCCTCGTCCACCTCATCCCCCTGGTCTGGTGGTCTATACCAGACTCCAACCGTGACATCCCCCTTGTTGCTCACACTTCTCAACTTTATCCAGAGACTCTCAGGTTTTTCTACAGTTTCATACCGGACCTCTGAGCACTCATACTCCTCTCTTACATACAATGCAACTCCCCCACCTTTTCTGCCCTGCCTGTCCTTCCTGAACAGTTTATATCCATCCATGACAGTACTCCAGTCATGTGAGTTATCCCACCAAGTGTCTGTTATTGCTTCAGCAAGTCTCCTTCTCGAGGTCTCTCTTTGAGGACTGAGAGAGTATTAGTGTTCACATGTGTGAGTGCGAGCAGGAGCCTCTTTGGAGTTTTCTCCTTTCCTTTGACGGATTTTACTAGAAAACAGACGTCCCTATTTAGAAGGTAAGAGCCTCCAAGAGGTTTTGGAACCTGCTCAGTCTGATCCATCTGGTGCCAGCTGAATTCTAGGCATGGAAAACACTAGGTTAAGGTGGCAGAATTGTATTCCCTCTGTGGGATTTTGTCCCGTAGAATCACAGGGGACATTAGTGTTTGTCATTTTCGTTTTACCCTTTCCTCCATCCCTCCTTCCTTTCTCTTCATTTCTTACTTCTTTTGTCCTTTCTCCTGTTCACCTGCCACCACCAGGAGTAGTGTGTGTGTGTGTGTGTGTGTGTGTGTGTGTTGCTGGGGGTGCTCTTCACCTCCCCTTGTGGGAAGTTGAACCAAAACTGTGGGGTTGAAATAGTGCTTGAACTCCAATGACACTAGATGCTGCCATCCTGTGGCTTAGCATTAGTGTCTGGGATGATTGGGGCAAGATCTCAACCTCCACGCAACCCACTTCACTGCTGGCAGAATCCCTCCTGTCCCCCCCTGCTAGAGCCGCCTCCCTGCCCAACCTGGGTGGGGGTGGAGAAGAGGGTTCTGATAACTTGAGCTGTGGTTTGGAGGTAGAACAGCTGTCAAGGGTACTGAGGGGGAGGTAGCAGGAGCTCACCCTACAAGGTGGTGGGTTGGCACTGGAGGTTACTAGAAAGGACAAGAAGACTCCATTCTGGGGTTCAGGAGGTGAATTCATCCCTCAGTGGTGGGCAGGTAGTCAGTTTAAATACTGCTGGTTCCAGGTGCCCTAATTCCTCGGGGCGTTTGAGTCTTTGACAGGTTCTCATTCCCTTGCAGCAGGAGGGCGTCACGGCCAAAGTGAGGCACCAGCTCCGCATCATCCATCACTTGCGCCAGGTGCCTGAGACACTGCAGGGGTTGTGCCTCTGAGGCCTTCAGCAACTCCCGCTCTCTGTTGCAGGTACTGCTCTGGCTCACTGTAAATGGGGAGCTAGTGGAAGGGGAAATGGAGCCCCCTGGCACTCAGTGAAAGGGAAAGTGGTGGATTCTCCATCTCTTGAAGTCATTGAATGAAACTAGATGCCTTTCTGGAATGTTTGTGCCCAAAAAGTAACTATTGTCCTATACAGGAAGCCTATGATATGCAGGGGGTTAGATGAGATGCTCTAAAGGTCTCTTCTGGCCATAAAGTGTATTAATTTTGGAAACACTGAGTGTAGCATTGGGAGCAGCCTCTAATGTTTTACTGTCTAACCGGCTTGCTTCCTAGAATGAAGACGCATTGAGTGGGGTGATCCACAGAGAGTAGCTCAAACCTCCAAAGTGTCAGGCCAGCAGCAGGATATTAGCACTTCAGGGGATGGGTGGGTGTGGCAGTGACATCACAAAGGCCTTTTGCAGGAGCTCAGCCTATTGGTCAAAGTTGTTAGGGAGGTGGTGACCTCAGAGAGAGATGCTCACATCAGCCAGGCAAAACAGGGGCGCAGGGCCAGGGAAACCTCAGAGACCCCTGTGGCTTTGCTTCAGCAAGTCTCCTTCTCGAGCTCTCTTTGAGGACTGAGAGAGTATTAGGGTTCACATATGTGAGTGTGAGCAGGAGCCTCTTTTGAGTTTTCTCCTTTCCTTTTACCCATTTTACTAGAAAACAGAAGTCCCTGTTGAGAAAGTAAGTGCCTCGGAGAGGTTTGTAACCTGTTCAGTCTGATCCACCTGGTGCCATCTGAATTCTAGGCATGGAAAACACTAGTTTAAGGTGGCAGAATTTTATTCCCTCCCTGGGATTTTGTCCCGTAGAATCACTGGGGATATTAGGAAAACAACAAGGAGTCTGGTGGCACCTTAAAGACTAACAGATTTATTTGGGCATAAGCTTTCGTGAGTAAAAAACTCACTTCTTCGGATGCATAGAGTGAAAGTTACAGATGCAGGCATTATATACTGACACATGGAGAGCAGGGAGTTACTTCACAAGTGGAGAACCAGTGTTGACAGGGCCAATTCAAAAATCAGGGTGGATGTAGTCCACTCCAAATAATAGATGAGGAGGTGTCAATTCCAGGAGAGGAAAAGCTGCTTCTGTAGTGAGCCAGCCACTCCCAGTCCCTATTCAAGCCCAGATTAATGGTGTTGAATTTGCAAATGAATTTTAGTTCTGCTGTTTCTCTTTGAAGTCTGTTTCTGAAGTTTTTTTGTTCAATGATAGTGACTTTTAAATCTGTAATAGAATGACCAGGGAGATTGAAGTGTTCACTTACTGGCTTATGTATGTTACCACTCCTGATGTCCGATTTGTGTCCATTTATTCTTTTGCGGAGGGACCGTCCGGTTTGGCCAATGTACATGGGAGAGGGGCATTGCTGGCACATGATGGCATATATGACATTAGTGGATGTGCAGGTGAATGAGTCCCTGATGGTGTGGCTGATGTGGTTGGGTCCTCTGATGCTGTTGCCAGAGTAGATATGGGGACAGAGTAGGCAACAAGGTTTGCTACGGGGATAGGTTCCTGGGTTGGTGTTTCTGTGGTGTGATGTGTAGTTGCTGGTGAGTATTTGCTTCAGGTTGGGGGGTTGTCTGTAAGCGAGGACTGGCCTGCCTCCCAAGGTCTGTGAGAGTGAGGGATCATTTTCCAGGATAGGTTGTAGATCGTGGATAATGCGCTGGAGAGGTTTTAGCTGGGGGCTGTATGTGATGGCCAGTGGTGTTCTGTTATTGTCCTTGTTGGGCCTGTCCTGTAGTAGGTGATTTCTGGGTACCCGTCTTGCTCTGTCAATCTGTTTCCTCACTTCCCCAGGTGGGTATTGTAGTTTTACGAATGCTTGATAAAGATCTTGTAGGTGTTTGTCTCTGTCTGAGGGGTTGGAGCAAATTCGGTTGTATCTTAGGGCTTGGCTGTAGACAATGGATCGTGTGATGTGTCTTGGATGGAAGCCGGAGGCATGTAGGTACGTATAGCGGTCAGTAGGTTTCCGGTAGAGGGTGGTGTTTATGTGACCATCACTTATTTGTACTGTAGTGTCCAGGAAGTGGATCTCTTGTGTGGACTGGTCCAGGCTGAGGTTGATGGTGGGGTGGAAATTGTTGAAGTCCAGGTGGAATTCTTCAAGGGCCTCCTTTCCGTGGGTCCATATGATGAAGATGTCGTCAATGTAGCGCAAGTAGAGGAGGGGCACTAGGGGACGAGAGCTGAGGAAGCGTTGTTCTAAGTCAGCCATAAAAATGTTGGCATACTGTGGGGCCATGCGAGTACCCATAGCAGTGCCACTGACTTGAAGGTATAAGTTGTCCCCAAATCTGAAGTGGTTGTGGGTGAGGACAAAGTCACAAAGCTCAGCCACCAGGCTTGCTGTGGCCTCATCAGGGATACTGTTCCTGACAGCTTGTAGTCCATCCTCATGTAGAATATTGGTATAAAGTGCTTCTACATGCATGGTGGCCAGGATGGTGTTTCCAGGAAGAACATCAATGCATTGTAGTTTCCTCAGGAAGTTGGTGGTGTCTCGAAGATAGCTGGGAGTGCTGGTAGCATAGGGCCTGAGGAGAGAGGCCAAATAGCCAGATAATCCTGCCGTCAGAGTGCCAATGCCTGAGATGATGGGGCGTCCAGGGTTTCCGGGTTTATGGATCTTGGGTAGCAGATAGAATACCCCTGGTCGGGGTTCTGGGGGTGTGTCCATGTAGATTTGTTCCCCTACTGTAGCTGGGAGTTTCTTGAGCAGATGGTGTAGTTTCTTTTGGTATTCCTCAGTGGGATCAGAGGATAGTGGCCTGTAGAATGTGGTCTTGGAGAGTTGCCTGGCAGCCTCCTGTTCATAATCTGACCTGTTCATTATGACTACAGCACCTCCTTTGTCAGCCCCTTTGATGATAATGTCAGAGTTGTTTCTGAGGCTGTGGATGGCATTGCGTTCTGTACGGCTGAGGTTATGGGACAAGTGATGTTGTTTGTCCACAATTTCAGCCTGTGCACGTCTGCGGAAACACTCTATGTAGAGGTCCAGTCTGTCATTTCGACCGTCAGGAGGAGTCCACGCAGAATTCTTCTTTTTGTAGTGTTGGTAGGAGGGTTCCTGTGGGTCAGTGCACTGTTCAGTGGTGCGTTGAAAATATTCCTTGAGTCGGAGACGAGGAAAGTAGGCTTCCAGATCACCGCAGAACTGTATCATGTTCGTGGGGACGGTGGGACAGAAAGAGAGTCCCCGAGATAGGACAGACTCTTCTGCTGGGCTAAGCGTGTGGTTGGAAAGATTGACAATGTTGTTAGATGAGTTGAGGGTACCATTGTTATAGCCCCTAGTGGCAGGTATTAGTTTAGATAACTTACAGTCCTTTTTCCTCTGTAGAGAAGTGAAGTGTGCATTGTAAATGGCTTGTCTCATTTTTGTAAAGTCCAGCCACGTGGAAGTTTGTGTAGAAGGCTGGTATTGTATGAGAGTCTCCAGTTCTGAGAGCTCATTCTTGATCTTCTCCTGTCTGCTGTACAGGATGCTGATCAGGTGGTTCCTCAGTTTCTTTGAGAGAGTGTGTGGCACAATCTCTCACCATACTCAGTGTAGTATGTTGATTGCAATGGATTTTTTACCTTCAGTCCTTTTGGTATGATGTCCATCTGTTTGCATTTGGAGAGGAAGATGATGTCTGTCTGTATCTGTGCAAGTTTTTTGTTGAGGTTGATGGATTTCCACTCCATACGGCTAAATTTAGTGCCTTGCATGGTGTCAAGTATCAGGGGGTAGCCATGTTAGTCTGTATCTACAAAAACAACAAGGAGTCTGGTGGCACCTTAAAGACTAACAGATTTATTTGGGCATAAGCTTTCGTGAGTAAAAACCTCACTTCTTCGGATGCATAGAGTGAAAGTTACAGATGCAGGCATTATATACTGACACATGGAGAGCAGGGAGTTACTTCACAAGTGGAGAACCAGTGTTGACAGGGCCAATTCAAAAATCAGGGTGGATGTAGTCCACTCCAAATAATAGATGAGGAGGTGTCAATTCCAGGAGAGGAAAAGCTGCTTCTGTAGTGAGCCAGCCACTCCCAGTCCCTATTCAAGCCCAGATTAATGGTGTTGAATTTGCAAATGAATTTTAGTTCTGCTGTTTCTCTTTGAAGTCTGTTTCTGAAGTTTTTTTTGTTCAATGATAGTGACTTTTAAATCTGTAATAGAATGACCAGGGAGATTGAAGTGTTCACATACTGGCTTATGTATGTTACCATTCCTGATGTCCGACATGGGGACATTAGGGTTTGTCCTTTTCCTTTTCCCTTTTCCTCCATCCCTCCTTCCTTTCTCTTCATCTCTTACTTCTTTTGTCCTTTCTCTTGTTCCCCTCACACCACCAGGAGTGGTGTGTGTGTGTGTGTGTGTGTGGTGCTGATGGTTCTCTTCTCCTCCCCTTGTGGGGAGTTGATCCAAAACTGTGGGGTTGAAATAGTGCTTGGACCCCACTGACAGTAGATGCTGCCATTGTGTGACTTAGCATTAGTGTCTGGGATGACTTGGGTCAAGATCTCAACCTCCCTGCAACCTACTTCACTGCTGTCAGAATCCCTCCTGCACACCCTGTTAGAGCCGCCTCCCAGCCCAACCTGTGTCGGGGTGGAGAAGAGGGTTCTGATGACTTGAGCTGTGGTTTGGAGGTGGAATATCTGTGAAGGGCACTGAGCAGGAGGTAGCAGGAGCTCACCCTACAAGGAGGGGGGTTGGCTCTGGAGGTTTCTAGAAAGGACAAGAAGACTCCATTTTGGGGTTCAGGAGGTGAATTCATCTCTCATTGATGGGCAGGTGCTGGGTGGAAATGCTGCTGGTTCCAGGTTCCCTTAATTCCCCCTGATTCCTCGGGGCGTTTGAGTCTCTGACAGGTTCTCGTTCCCTTGCAGCAGGAGGACGTCACGGCCAAAATGATGCACCAGCTCCGCATCATCCTGCACTTACGCCACGTGCCTGAGACACTGCAGGGGCTGCGCCTCTGAGGCCTTCAGGAACTCCCGCTCCCTGCTGCAGGTACTGCTCTGGCTCACTGTAAATGGCGAGCTAGTGGAAGGGGAAATGGAGCCCCCTGGCACTCACTAAAAGGGAAAGTGATGGATTCTCCATCTCTTAATGTCATTTAATTTAGACTAGATACCTTTCTGGAATGTTTGTACCCAAAAAGTAACTATTGTACTATACAGGAAGCCCATGATATGCAGGGGCTTAGATGAGATGCTCTAAAGGTCTCTTCTGGCCATAAAGTGTAGTAATTTTGGAAACACGGAGTGTAGCATTGGGAGCAGCCTCTGATGTTTTATTGTCTAGCCGGCTTGCTTCCTAGAATGAAGACCCATTGAGTGGGGTGATTCACACAGAGTAGCTCAAACCTTCAAAGTGTCAGGCCAGCAGGAGGACATTAGCACTTCAGGGTTTGGTTGGGTGTGGCAGTGACATCACAAAGGCCTTTTGCAGGACATCAGCTTATTGGTCAAATGTGTTAGGGAGGTGGTGACCTCAGAGAGAGATGCTGACATCAGAGAGAGATGCTGACATGAGGGCCAGGGAAACCTCAGAGACCCCTCTGGCTTTGCTTCAGCAAGTCTCCTCCTTGAGGTCTCTCTTTGAGGAAAGTAAGTGCCTCGGAGAGGTTTGTATCCTGTTCAGTCTGATCCACCTGGTGCCAGCTGAATTCTAAGCATGGAAAACACTAGTTCAAGCTGGCAGAATTTTATTCCCTCCCTGTGATTTTGTCCCGTAGAATCACTGGGGACATTAGTGTTTGTCCTTTTCGTTTTACCTTTTCCTCCCTCCCTCCTTCCTTTCTCTTCATCTCTTACTTCTTTTGTCCTTTCTCCTGTTCCCCTCCCACCACCGGGAGTGGTTTGTGTGTCTGTGTGTGTTTGTGTGTTGCTGGGGGTGCTCTTCACCTCCCTTTGTGGGGAGTTCATCCAAACCTGTGTGGTTGAAATAGTGTTTGGACTCCACTGACACTAGATGCTGCCATCCTGTGGCTTAGCATTAGTGTCTGGGATGACTTGGGGCAAGATCTCAACCTCCCCTCAACCCACTTCACTTCTGGCAGAATCCCTCCTGCCCCCCCGCTAGAGCCGCCTCGATGCCCAACCTGGTTGGGGGTGCAGAAGAGGGTTCTGATAACTTGAGGTTTGGTTTGGAGGTGGAACAGCTGTGAAGAACACTGAGGGGGAGGTAGCAGGAGCTAATCCTACAAGGAGGGGGGTTGGCACTGGAGGATACTAGAAAGGACAAGAAGACTCCATTCTGGGGTTCAGGAGGTGAATTCATCCCTCAGCGGTGGGCAGGTGGTGGGTGGAAATACTGCTGGTTCCAGGTGCCCTTAATTCCCCCTGATTCCTCGGGACCTTTGAGTCTCTGACAGGTTCTCGTTCCCTTGCAGCAGGAGGACGTCACGGCCAAAGTGATGCACCAGCTCCGCATCATCCGGCACTTGCGCCAGGTGCCTGAGACACTGCAGGGGCTGTTCCTCTGAGGCCTTCAGCAACTCCTGCTCCCTGCTGCAGGTACTGCTCTGGCTCACTGTAAATGGGGAGCTAGTGGAAGGGGAAATGGAGCCCCCTGGCCCTCACTAAAAGGGAAAGTGGTGGATTCTCCATCTCTTGATGTCATTGAATGAAGACTAGATGCCTTTCTGGAATGTGTGTGCCCAAAGAGTAACTATTGTACTATACAGGAGGCCTATGATATGCAGCGGGTTAGATTAGATGCTCTAAAGGTCTCTTCTGACCATAAAGTCTACTAATTTTGGAAAAACTGAGCGTAGCATTGGGTGCAGCCTCTGATGTTTTACTGTCTAGCCCGCTTGCTTCCTAGAATGAGGATGCATTGAGTGGGGTGATCCACAGAGAGTAGCTCAAACCTTCAAAGTGTCAGGCCAGTAGCAGGACATTAGCACTTTAGGGTTTGGTTGGGTGTGGCAGTGATATCACAAAGGCCTTATCCTGGACCTCAGCCTATGGGTCAAAGGTGTTAGGGAGGTGGTTACCTGAGAGAGAGATGCTGACATCAGCCAGGCAGGACAGGAGCGCAGGGCCAGGGAAACCTCAGAGACCCCTTTGGCTTTGCTTTAGCAAGTCTCCTTCTCGAGGTCTCCCTTTTTAGGACTCAGAGAGTATTAGGGTTCAAGTATGTGAGTGCGAGGAGGAACCTCTTTCGAGTTTCTCCTTTTATTGATTTTACTAGAAAACAGACGTGCCTGTTGAGAAGGTAAGAACCTTGGAGAGGTTTTTAACCTGCTCAGTCTGCAGTCTGATCCATCTGGTGCCAGCTGAATTCTAGGCATGGAAAACAGTAGTTCAAGGTGGCAGAATTTTATAGCCCACCTGGGATTTTGTGCCGTAGAATCACTGGGGACATTAGGGTTTGTCCTTTTCGTTTTACCTTTTCCTCCATCCTTCGTTTTACCTTTTCCTCCATCCCTCCTTGCTTTCTCTTGTTCCCCTCCCACCACCAGGAGTGGTGTGTGTGTGTGTGTGTGTGTGTTGCTGGGGGTGCTCTTCACCTCCCCTTGTGGGAAGTTGACACTGCAAGGGCTGTGCCTCTGTGGACATCAGCAACTCCCACTCCCTGCTGCAGGTACTGCTCTGGCTCACTGTAAATGGGGTGCTAGTGGAAGGGGAAATGGAACCCCCTGGAACTCACTAAAAGGAAAGTGGTGGATTCTCCATCTCTTGATGTCATTGAATGAAGACTAGATGCCTTTCTGGAATGTGTGTGCCCAAAGAGTAACTATTGTACTATACAGGAAGCCTATGATATGCAGGGGCTTAGATTAGATGCTCTAAAGGTCTCTTGTGGCCATAAAGTCTACTAATTTTGGAAACACTGAGTGTAGCATTGGGAGCAGCCTCTGATGTTTTACTGTCTAGCCCACTTGCTTCCTAGAATGAAGACGCATTGAGTGGGGTGATACACAGAGAGTAGCTCAAACCTTCATAGTGTCAGGCCAGCAGCAGGACATTAGCACTTAAGGGTTTGATTGGTGGCAGTGATATCACAAAGGTCTTTTGCAGGACCTCAGCATATTGGTCAAAGGTGTTAGGGAGGTGGTAACCTCAGAGAGAGATGCTGCCATCAGCGAGGCAGGACAGGGGGGCATGGCCAGGGAAACCTCAGAGACCCCTGTGGCTTTGCTTCAGCAAGTCTCCTTCTCGAGGTTTCTCTTGAGGACTGAGAGAGTATTAGGATTCACGTATTTGAGTGAGAGCAGGAGCCTCTTTCGAGTTGTCTCCTTTCCTTTTACTGATTTTACTAGAAAACAGACATCCCTGTTTAGAAAGTAAGAGCCTCCAAGAGGTTTTGGAACCTGCTCAGTCTGATCCATCTGGTGCCAGATGAATTCTAGGCATGGAAAACACTACGTCAAGGTGGCAGAATTTTAATCCCTCCCTGTAATTTTGTCTGGTAGAATCACTGGGGACATTAGGGTTTGTCCTTTTCGTTTTACCTTTTCCTCCATCCCTCCTTCCTTTCTCTTTATCTCTTACTTCTTTTGTCCTTTCTCTTGTTCCCCTCCCACCACCAGGAGTGGTATATATGTGTGTGTGTGTGTGTGTGTGTGTGTGTGTGTTGCTGGGGGTGCTCTTCACCTCCCCTTGTTGGGAGTTGATCCAAAACTGTATGGTTGAAATAGTGCTTGGACTCCACTGACACTAGATGCTGCCATCGTGTGGTTTAGCATTAGTGTCTGGGATGACTTGGGGCAAGATCTCAACCTCCCCGCAACCCACTTCACTGCTGCCAGAATCCCACCTGCCCCCCCTGCTAGAGCCGCCTCCCTGCCCAACCTGGGTGGGGGTGGAGAAGAGGGTTCTGATAACTTGAGCTGTGGTTTGGAGGTGGAACAGCTGTCAAGGGCACTGAGGGGGAGGTAGCAGGAGCTCACCCTACAAGGACGGGGGTTGGCACTGGAGATTACTAGAAAGGAGAAGACGACTCCATTCTGGGGTTCAGGAGGTGAATTCATCCCTCAGTGGTGGGCAGGTGCTGGGTGTAAATACTGCTGGTTCCAGGTGTCCTTAATTGCCCCTGATTCCTCGGGGCATTTGAGTCTCCGACAGGTTCTCGTTCCCTTGCAGGAGGAGGACGTCACGGCCAAAGGGATGCACCAGCTCCGCATCATCCGGCACTTACGCCATGTGCCTGAGACACTGCAGGGGCTGTTCCTCTGAGGCCTTAGCAACTCCCTCTCCCGGCTGCAGGTTCTGCTCTGGCTCACTGTAAATGGGGAGCTAGTGGAAGGGGAAATGGAGCCCCCTGGCACTCACTAAAAGGGAAAGTGGTGGATTCTCCAACTCTTGATGTCATTGATTGAAGACTAGATGCCTTTCTGGAATGTGTGTGCCCAAAAAGTAACTATTATACTATACTGGAAGCCTATGATATGGAGGGGGTTAGATGGGATGCTGTAAAGGTCTCTTCTGGCCAGAAAGTCTCCTACTTTTGGAAACACTGAGTGTAGTATTGGGAGCAGCCTCTGATGTTTTACTGTCTAGCTAGCTTGCTTCCTAGAATGAAGACGAATTTTGTGGTGTGATCCACAGAGCGTAGCTCAAACCTTCAAAGTGTCAGGCCAGCAGCAGGACATGAGCACTTTAGGGTTTGGTTGGGTGTGGCAGTGATATCACAAAGGCTTTTTCAAGGACCTCAGCGTACTGATCAAAGGTGTTAGGGAGGTGGTGACCTCAGAGAGAGATGCTGTCTTCAGCCAGGGAGGACAGGGGCTTACGACCAGGGAAACCTCAGAGACCCCTGTGGCTTTGCTTCAGCAAGTCTCCTTCTCGAGGTTTCTTTTTGAGGACTGAGAGAGTGTTAGGGGTGACGTATGTGAGTGCGAGCAGGATCCTCTTTCGAGTTTTCTCCTTTCCTTTTACTGATTTTACTTGAAAATTAGAAGGTAAGAGCCTCCAACAGGTTTTGGAACCTGCTCAGTCTGATCCATCTGGTGCCAGCTGAATTCTCGGCATGGAAAACAGTAGTTTAAGGTGACAGAATTTTCTTCCCTCCCTGGAATTTTGTCCCGTGGAATCACTGGGGACACTAGGGTTTGTCCTTTTCGTTTTACCTTTTCCTCCATCCCTCCTTCCTTTCTCTTCATCTCTTACTTCTTTTGTCCTTTCTCTTGTTCCCCTCCCACCTCCAGGAGTGGTGTGTGTGTTGCTGGGGGTGCTCTTCACCTCCCCTTGTGGGAAGTTGATCCAAAACTGTCGGGTTCAAATAGTGCTTGGACTCCACTGACACTAGATGCTGCCATCCTGTGGCAACTTCCCCGCAACCCACTTCACTGCTGGCAGAATCCCTCCTGCCCCCCCTGCTAGGGCCGCCTCCCTGCGCAACCTGGGTTGGGGTGGAGAAGAGGGTTCTGATAACTTGAGCTGTGGTTTGGAGGTAGAACAGCTGTCAAGGGTACTGAGGGGGAGGTAGCAGGAGCTCACCCTACAAGGTGGTGGGTTGGCACTGGAAGTTACTAGAAAGGACAAGAAGACTCCATTCTGGGGTTCAGGAGGTGAATTCAACCCTCAGTGGTGGGCAGGTAGTCAGTTTAAATACTGCTGGTTCCGGGTGCCCTTAATTCCCCCTGATTCCTCGGGGCGTTTGAGTCTCTGACAGGTTCTCGTTCCCTTGCAGGAGGAGGACGTCACGGCCAAAGTGATGCACCCGCATCATCCGCCACTTGCGCCAGGTGTCTGAGACACTGCAGGGGCTGCGCCTCTGAGGCCTTCAGCAACTCCCGCTCCCTGCTGCAGGTACTGCTCTGTCTCCCTGTAAATGGCGAGCTAGTGGAAGGGGAAATGGAGCCCCCTGGCCCTCACTAAAAGGGAAAGTGGTGGATTCTCCATCTCTTGATGTCATTGAATGAAGACTAGATGCCTTTCTGGAATGTGTGTGCCCAAAAAGTAACTATTGTACTATACAGGAGGCCTATGATATGCAGGGGCTTAGATGAGATGCTCTAAAGGTCTCTTGTGGCCATAAAGTCTACAAATTTTGGAAACACCGAGTGTAGTATTGGGAGCAGCCTCTGATGTTTTACTGTCTAGCCGGCTTGCTTCCTAGAATGAAGACGCATTGAGTGGGGTGATCCACAGAGAGTACCTGTGTCAAGGCTGTATCCCCATTTGAAGTTTAGGGTACAAATGTAGGGGCCTGCATGAAAACTTCTAAGCTTAACCACCATCCCAAGGCTAATTTCCTCCCCTGGGTAGCCTTGAGAAACCTTTCACCAATTCCCTGGTGAATACAGATCCAACCCCTTGGATCTAAAAGAAGGAGAAATTAACCATTCCCCTCCTTCCTCCCACCAACTCCTGGTGAATCAAGATCCAAACTCCTTGGATCTTAAAACAAGGAAAAATCAATCCGGTTCTTAAAAATAAGGCTTTTAATTAAAGAAAAAGGTAAAAATCATCTCTGTAAAATCAGTATGGAAATTAACCTTACAGGGTAATCAAACTTAAAGAGCTCAGAGGACTCCCCTCTAGTCTTAGGTTCAAAGTACAGCAAACAAAGATAAACACTCTAGTAAAAGGTACATTTACAAGTTGAGAAAACAAAGGAAAACTAACACGCCTTGTTTGAAATAGGAGAGACTTGTTTAGAAAGATGTGGAGAACCTGGATTGATGTCTGGTCCCTCTCAGTCCCGAGGGCGAACACCCACACAAACAAAGAACACAAACAAAAGCCTTCCCCTCCCCAAGATTTGAAAGTATCTTGTCCCCTTATTGGTCCTTTAGGTCAGATGCCAGCCAGGTTACCTGAGCTTCTTAACCCTTTAGAGGGAAAAGGATTTTGGAGTCTCTGGCCAGGAGGATTTTATAGTACTGTACACAGGACAGCTGTTACCCTTCCCTTTATAGTTATGACAACCTCAAACCTTCAAAGTGTCAGGCCAGCAGCAGGACATTAGCACTTCAGGGTTTGGTTGGGTGTGGCAGTGACATCACAAAGGCCTTTTGCAGGATGTCAGCTTATTGGTCAAATGTGTTAGGGAGGTGGTGACCTCAGAGAGAGATGCTGACATCAGCCTGGCAGGACAGGAGCACAGGGCCAGGGAAACCTTAGAGACCCTGTGGCTTTGCTTCAGCAAGTCTCCTTCTCGGGGTAAGAGCCTCTGAGGCCATCAGCAACTCCCGCTCCCTGCTGCAGGTACTGCTCTGGCTCACTGTAAATGTGGAGCTAGTGGAAGGGGAAATGGAGCCCCCTGGCACTCACTAAAAGGGAAAGTGGTGGATTCTCCATCTCTTGATGTCATTGAAGGAAGACTAGATGCCTTTCTGGAATGTGTGTGCCCAAAGAGTAACTATTGTACTATACAGGAAGCCTATGATATGCAGGGTCTTAGATGAGATGCTCTAAAGGTCCCTTGTGGCCATAAAGTCTACTAATTTTGGAAACACTGAGTGTAGCATTGGGAGCAGCCTCTGATGTTTTACTGTCTAGCCCACTTGCTTCCTAGAATGAAGACGCATTGAGTGGGGTGATCCACAGAGAGTAGCTCAAACCTTCATAGTGTCAGGCCAGCAGCAGGACATTAGCACTTAAGGGTTTGATTGGTCTTTCTTTGAGGACTGAGAGAGTATTAGGGTTCACGTACGTGAGTGCGTGCAGGAGCCTCTTTCGAGTTTTCTCCTTTCCTTTTACTGATTTTACTAGAAAACAGACGTCCCTGTTTAGAAGGTAAGAGCCTCCAAGAGGTTTTGGCAGCTGCTTAGTCTGATCCACGTGGTGCCAGCTGAATTCTAGGCATGGAAAACAGTAGTTTAAGATGTCAGAATATTATTCCATCCCTTGGATTTTGTGCCGTAGAATCACTGGGGACATTAGGGTTTGTCCTTTTTGTTTTACCTTTTCCTCCATCCCTCCTTCCTTTCTCTTCATCTCTTACTTCTTTTGTCCTTTCTCCTGTTCCCCTCCCACCACCAGGAGTGGTGTGTGTGTGTGTGTGTGTGTGTGAGTGTTGCTGGGGGTGCTCATCACCTCTCCTTGTGGGAAGTTCATCGGAAACTGTGGGGTTGAAATAGTGTTTGGACTCCACTGACACTAGATGCTGCCATCCTGTGGCTTAGCATTAGTGTCTGGGATGACTTGGGTCAAGATCTCAACTTCCCCGCAACCCACTTCACTGCTGCCAGAATCCCTCCTGCCCCCCCTGCTAGAGCCGCCTCCCTGGCCAACCTGGGTGGGGGTGGAGAACAGTGTTTTTTTCATACGTTCATAGATTCTAGGACTGGAAGGGACCTCGAGAGGTCATCGAGTCCAGTCCCCTGCCCGCATGGCAGGACCATGTAACGGACTTATTAGATAAGGGAAATGCGGTAGACCTAATATACCTGGATTTCAGTAAAGCGTTTGATACTGTACCCCATGAGGAATTATTGGTTAAACTGGAAAACATGGGGATCGATATGAAAATCCAGAGGTGGATAAAGAATTGGTTAATGGGGAGAATGCAGCGGGTCGTATTAAAGGGTGAACTGTCGGGTTGGAGGGAGGTTACTAGTGGAGTGCCTCAAGGTTCGGTTTTGGGACCCATTTTATTTAATCTATTTATAACTGACCTCGGAACCGATTGCAAGAGTGGGCTGATAAAGTTTGCGGATGATACGAAGGTGGGAGGAGTTGCAAATTCGGAGGAGGATAGGGATATTCTGCAGGGAGACTTGAATGAGCTTTTGAATTGGAGTGTCAGAAATAAGATGAAATTTAATAGTGAAAAGTGTAAGGTGATGCACTTGGGGATGACTAATAACAATTTTAGTTACAAGATGGGGACGCATTGGTTAGAAGTAACGGAAGAGGAGAAGGACCTAGGGGTCCTTGTAGACCGCAGGATGACTATGAGTCAACAATGTGACGTGGCTGTGAAAAAAGCCAATGCGGTCTTGGGATGTATTAGGCGAGGTATATCTAGTAGGGATAAGGAGGTCCTGCTTCCGTTGTATACGGCGCTGGTGAGACCTCATTTGGAGTACTGTGTGTAGTTCTGGTCTCCCATGTTTAAAAAAGATGAACTCAAATTGGAACGGGTGCAGAGAAGGGCGACTAGGATGATCAGAGGAATGGAAAACCTGTCGTATGAAAAGAGATTAGAGGAGCTCGGGTTGTTTAGTCTGACAAAACGAAGGCTGAGGGGGGATATGATTGCTATCTTTAAATATATCAGAGGGATAAATACAAGGGAGGGAGAGGAATTATTTCAGCTGAGTACTAATGTGGACACGAGAACCAATGGATATAAACTGGCCGTGGGGAAGTTCAGGCTTGAAATCAGACGAAGGTTTCTGACCGTCAGAGGGGTGAAATATTGGAACGGCCTTCCGAGGGAAACGGTGGGGGCAACGGACCTGTCTGGTTTTAAGATTAAGTTGGATAAGTTTATGGAGGGAATGGTTTAATGGTAAAACATAGTAGCCGAGGAAAACCAAGCAATGGTACGTAAATAGCATAATGGCAAACAAGGGTCAGGCTGGAGACTCTTGCCTACATGCTCGGGGTATTACTGATCACCATATTTGGGGTCGGGAAGGAATTTTCCTCCAGGGTAGATTGGCTGAGCCGCTGGAGGTTTTTCGCCTTCCTCCGCAGCATGGGGCAGGGATCACTAGCAGGAGGGTCCCTGCCGATTGAAGTCACTAAAACACAGGATTGTGGTCTTCAACGGCACAGTCCAGGGAAGGGTCTTGTGGCCTGCAGCATGCAGGGGGTCAGACCAGATGATCATAATGGTCCCTTCTGACCTTAAAGTCTATGAGTCTATGAGACCAAATACCATCCCTGATAGACATTTATCTAACCTACTCTTAAATATCTCAAGAGATGGAGATTCCACAACCTCCCTCGGCAATTTATTCCAGTGTTTAACCACCCTGACAGTTAGGAACTTTTTCCTAATGTCCAACCTAGACCTCCCTTGCTGCACTTTAAACCCATTGCTTCTGGTTCTATCCTTAGAGGCAAAGGTGAACAAGTTTTCTCCCTCCTCCTTATGACACCCTTTTAAATACCTGAAAACTGCTATCATGTCTCCTCTCAGTCTTCTCTTTTCCAAACTAAACAAAGCCAATTCTTTCAGCCTTCCTTCATAGGTCATGTTCTCAAGACCTTTAATCATTCTTGTTGCTCTTCTCTGGACCCTTTCCAATTTCTCCACATCTTTTTTAAAATGCGGTGCCCAGAACTGGACACAATACTCCAGCTGAGGCCTAACCAGAGCAGAGTAGAGCGGAAGAATGACTTCTCGTGTCTTGCTCACAACACACCTGTTAATACATCCCAGAATCAGGTTTGCTTTTTTTGCAACAGCATCACACTGTTGACTCATATTTAGCTTGTGGTCTACTATAACCCCTAGATCCCTTTCTGCCGTACTCCTTCCTAGACAGTCTCTTCCCATTCTGTATGTGTGAAACTGATTGTTCCTTCCTAAGTGGAGCACTTTGCATTTGTCTTTGTTAAACTTCATCCTGTTTAACTCAGACCATTTCTCCAATTTGTCCAGATCATTTTGAATTATGACCCTGTCCTCCAAAGCAGTTGCAATCCCTCCCAGTTTGGTATCATCCGCAAACTTAATAAGCGTACTTTCTATGCCAATATCTAAGTCGTTGATGAAGATATTGAACAGCGCCGGTCCCAAAACAGACCCCTGCGATACCCCACTCGTTATGGCTTTCCAGCAGGATTGGGAACTATTAATAACAACTCTCTGAGTACGGTTATCCAGCCAGTTATGCACCCACCTTATAGTAGCCCCATCTAAATTGTATTTGCCTAGTTTATCAATAAGAATATCATGCGAGACCGTATCAAATGCCTTACTAAAGTCTAGGTATACCACATCCACAGCCTCACCCTTATCCACAAGGCTCGTTATCCTATCAAAGAAAGCTATCAGATTGGTTTGACATGATTTGTTCTTCACAAATCCATGCTGGCTGTTCCCTATCACCTTACCACCTTCCAAGTGTTTGCAGATGATTTCCTTAATTACTTGCTCCATTATCTTCCCTGGCACAGAAGTTAAACTCACTGGGGTCTGTAGTTTCCTGGGTTGTTTTTATTTCCCTTTTTATAGATGGGCACTATATTTGCCCTTTTCCAGTCTTCTGGAATCTCTCCCGTCTCCCATGATTTTCCAAAGATAATAGCTGGAGGCTCAGATACCTCCTCTATTAGCTCCTTGAGTATTCTAGGATGCATTTCATCAGGCCCGGGTGACTTGCAGGCATCTAACTTTTCTAAGTGATTTTTAACTTGTTCTTTTTTTATTTTATCTGCTAAACCTACCCCCTTCCCATTAGCATTCACTATGTTAGGCATTCCTTCAGACTTCTCGGTGAAGACCGAAACAAAGAAGTCATTAAGCATCTCCGCCATTTCCAAGTTTCCTGTTACTGTTTCTCCCTCTTCACTAAGCAGTGGGCCTACCCTGTCTTTGGTCTTCCTCTTGCTTCTAATGTATTGATAAAAAGTCGTCTTGTTTCCCTTTATTCCCGTAGCTAGTTTGAGCTCATTTTGTGCCTTTGCCTTTCTAATCTTGCCCCTGCATTCCTGTGTTGTTTGCCTATATTCATCCTTTGTAATCTGTCCCAGTTTCCATTTTTTATATGACTCCTTTTTATTTTTTAGATCATGCAAGATCTCATGGTTAAGCCAAGGTGGTCTTTTGCCACATTTTCTATCTTTCCTAACCAGCGGAATAGCTTGCTTTTGGGCCCTTAATAGTGTCCCTTTGAAAAACTGCCAACTCTCCTCAGTTGTTTTTCCCCTCAGTCTTGATTCCCATGGGACCTTACCTATCAGCTCTCTGAGCTTACCAAAATCTGCCTTCCTGAAATCCATTGTCGCTATTTTGCTGTTCTCCCTTCTACCCTTCCTTAGAATTGCAAACTCTATGATTTCATGATCACTTTCACCCAGGCTGCCTTCTACTTTCAAATTCTCAACGAGTTCCTCCCTATTTGTTAAAATCAAGTCTAGAACAGCTTCCCCCCAGTAGCTTTTTCAACCTTCTGAAATAAAAAGTTGTCTCCAATGCAGTCCAGGAATTTGTTGGATAGTCTGTGCCCCGCTGTGTTATTTTCCCAACATATAGCCGGATAGTTGAAGTCCCCCATCACCACCAAATCTTGGGCTTTGGATGATTTTGTTAGTTGCTTAAAAAAAGCCTCATCCACCTCTTCCACCTGGTTAGGTGGCCTGTAGTAGACTCCTAGCATGACATCTCCCTTGTTTTTTACCCCTTTTAGCCTAACCCAGAGACTCTCAACACTTCCGTCTCCTATGTCCATCTCTACCTCAGTCCAAGTGTGTACATTTTTAATATACAAGGCAACACCTCCTCCCTTTTTCCCCTGTCTATCCTTCCTGAGCAAGCTGTACCCATCCACACCAACATTCCAATCACGTGTATTATCCCACCAAGTTTCAGTAATGCCAACAATGTCATAGTTGTATTTATTTATTAGCACTTCCAGTTCTTCCTGCTTATTCCCCATACTTCTCGCATTTGTATATAGACATCTAAGATACTGGTTTGATCTTTCCTCCCAGTTTTGTCCTGACCCTCCTTTCCCTCTGACAATATAGCCCACACTCCCTCTCGTTTTTGACCCATCTCCCCGGTCTCCATGTTCCCCACTTACCTGTGGGCTTTGCTCACCTGTCCCCGTCGAACCTAGTTTAAAGCCCTCCTCACTAGGTTAGCCAGTCTGTGTCCAAAGGTACTAATAACTTGAGCTGTGGTTTGGAGGTGGAACAGCTGTCAAGGGCACTGAGGGGGAGATAGCAGGAGCTCATCCTTCAAGGAGGGGGGTTGTCACTGGAGGTTACTAGAAAGGACAAGAAGACTCCATTCTGGGGTTCAGGAGGTGAATTTATCCCTCAGTGGTGGGCAGGTGATGGGTGGAAGTAGTGCTGGTTCCAGGTGCCCTTAATTCCCGCTGATTCCTCGGGGCGTTTGAGTCTCTGACAGGTTCTCGTTCCCTTGCAGCAGGAGGACGTCACGGCCAAAAGTGATGCACCAGCTCCGCATCATCCGGCACTTGCGCCAGATTCCTGAGACACTGCAGGGGCTGTGCCTCTGAGGCCATCAGCAACTCCCGCTCCCTGCTGCAGGTACTGCTCTGGCTCACTGTAAATGGGGAGCTAGTGGAAGGGGAAATGGAGCCCCCTGGCACTCACTAAAAGGGAAAGTGGTGGATTCTCCATCTCTTGATGTCATTGAAGGAAGACTAGATGCCTTTCTGGAATGTGTGTGCCCAAAGAGTAACTATTGTACTATACAGGAAGCCTATGATATGCAGGGGCTTAGATTAGATGCTCTAAAGGTCCCTTGTGGCCATAAAGTCTACTAATTTTGGAAACACTGAGTGTAGCATTGGGAGCAGCCTCTGATGTTTTACCGTCTAGCCGGCTTGCTTCCTAGAATGAACAGGCATTGAGTGGGGTGATCCACAGAGAGTAGCTGAAACCTTCAAAGTGTCAGGCCAGCAGCAGGACATTAGCACTTCCGGGGAAGGGTGGGTGTGGCAGTGATATCACAAAGGCCTTTTGCAGGACGTCAGCCTATTGGTCAAAGGTGTTAGGGAGGTGGTGACCTCCGAGAGAGATGCTGACATCAGCCTGGCAGGACAGGAGCACAGGGCCAGGGAAACCTCAGAGACCCCTGTGGCTTTGCTTCAGCAAGTCTCCTTCTCGAGGTCTCTCTTTGAGGACTGAGAGAGTGTTAGGGTTGACGTATGTGAGTGTGAGCAGGAGCCTCTTTCGAGTTTTCTCCTTCCTTTTGACGGATTTTACTAGAAAACAGACGTCCCTATTTAGAAGGTAAGAGCCTCCAAGAGGTTTTGGAACCTGCTCAGTCTGATCCATCTGGTGCCAGCTGAATTCTAGGCATGGAAAACAGTAGTTTAAGATGGCAGAATTTTATTCCCTCCCTGGGATTTTGTCCCGTAGAATCACTGGGGACATTAGGGTTTGTCCTTTTCGTTTTACCTTTTCCTCCATCGCTCCTTCCTTTCTCTTCATCTCTTACTTCTTTTGTCCTTTCTCCTGTTCCCCTTTCACCACCAGGAGTGGTGTGTGTGTGTGTGTGTGTGTGTTTGTGTGTGTGTGTTGCTGGGGGTGCTCTTCACCTCCCCTTGTGGGGAGTTCATCCAAAACTGTATGGTTGAAATAGTGCTTGGACTCCACTGACACTAGATGCTGCCATCCTGTGGCTTAGCATTAGTGTCTGGGATGACTTGGGGCAAGATCTCAACCTCCCCTCAACCCACTTCACTTCTGGCAGAATCCCTCCTACCCCCCCGCTAGAGCCGCCTCGATGCCCAACCTGGGTGGGGGTGCAGAAGAGGGTTCTGATAACTTGAGGTTTGGTTTGGAGGTGGAACAGCTGTGAAGAACACTGAGGGGGAGGTAGCAGGAGCTAATCCTACGAGGAGGGGGGTTGGCACTGGAGGATACTAGAAAGGACAAGAAGACTCCATTCTGGGGTTCAGGAGGTGAATTCATCCCTCAGCGGTGGGCAGGTGGTGGGTGGAAATACTGCTGGTTCCAGGTGCCCTTAATTCCCCCTAATTCCTCGGGACCTTTGAGTCTCTGACAGGTTCTCGTTCCCTTGCAGCAGGAGGACGTCACCGCCAAAGTGATGCACCAGCTCCGCATCATCCGGCACTTGCGCCAGGTGCCTGAGACACTGCAGGGGCTGTTCCTCTGAGGCCTTCAGCAACTCCCGCTCCCTGCTGCAGGTACTGCTCTGGCTCACTGTAAATGGGGAGCTAGTGGAAGGGGAAATGGAGCCCCCTGGCCCTCACTAAAAGGGAAAGTGGTGGATTCTCCATCTCTTGATGTCATTGAATGAAGACTAGATGCCTTTCTGGAATGTGTGTGCCCAAAGAGTAACTATTGTACTATACAGTAAGCCTATGATATGCAGCGGGTTAGATTAGATGCTCTAAAGGTCTCTTCTGACCATAAAGTCTACTAATTTTGGAAACACTGAGTGTAGCATTGGGAGCAGCCTCTGATGTTTTACTGTCTAGCCCGCTTGCTTCCTAGAATGAGGATGCATTGAGTGGGGTGATCCACAGAGAGTAGCTCAAACCTTCAAAGTGTCAGGCCAGTAGCAGGACATTAGCACTTTAGGGTTTGGTTGGGTGTGGCAGTGATATCACAAAGGCCTTATCCTGGACCTCAGCCTATGGGTCAAAGGTGTTAGGGAGGTGGTTACCTGAGAGAGAGATGCTGACATCAGCCAGGCAGGACAGGAGCGCAGGGCCAGGGAAACCTCAGAGACCCCTTTGGCTTTGCTTTAGCAAGTCTCCTTCTCGAGGTCTCCCTTTTTAGGACTCAGAGAGTATTAGGGTTCAAGTATGTGAGTGCGAGGAGGAACCTCTTTCGAGTTTCTCCTTTTATTGATTTTACTAGAAAACAGACGTGCCTGTTGAGAAGGTAAGAACCTTGGAGAGGTTTTTAACCTGCTCAGTCTGCAGTCTGATCCATCTGGTGCCAGCTGAATTCTAGGCATGGAAAACACTAGTTCAAAGTGGCAGAATTTTATAGCCCACCTGGGATTTTGTGCCGTAGAATCACTGGGGACATTAGGGTTTGTCCTTTTTGTTTTACCTTTTCCTCCATCCCTCCTTCCTTTCTCTTTATCTCTTACTTCTTTTGTCCTTTCTCTTGTTCCCCTCCCACTACCAGGAGTGTTGTGTGTGTGTGTGTGTGTGTGTGTGTGTGTGTGTGTGTGTATTGCTGGGGGTGTTCTTCACCTCCCCTTGTTGGGAGTTGATCCAAAACTGTATGGTTGAAATAGTGCTTGGACTCCACTGACACTAGATGCTGCCATCGTGTGGTTTAGCATTAGTGTCTGGGATGACTTGGGGCAAGATCTCAACCTCCCCGCAACCCACTTCACTGCTGCCAGAATCCCACCTGCCTCCCCTGCTAGAGCCGCCTCCCTGCCCAACCTGGGTGGGGGTGGAGAAGAGGGTTCTGATAACTTGAGCTGTGGTTTGGAGGTGGAACAGCTGTCAAGGGCACTGAGGGGGAGGTAGCAGGAGCTCACCCTACAAGGACGGGGGTTGGCACTGGAGATTACTAGAAAGGAGAAGACGACTCCATTCTGGGGTTCAGGAGGTGAATTCATCCCTCAGTGGTGGGCAGGTGCTGGGTGTAAATACTGCTGGTTCCAGGTGTCCTTAATTGCCCCTGATTCCTCGGGAGGAGGACGTCACGGCCAAAGGGATGCACCAGCTCCGCATCATCCGGCACTTACGCCATGTGCCTGAGACACTGCAGGGGCTGTTCCTCTGAGGCCTTAGCAACTCCCTCTCCCTACTGCAGGTACTGCTCTGGCTCACTGTAAATGGGGAGCTAGTGGAAGGGGAAATGGAGCCCCCTGGCACTCACTAAAAGGGAAAGTGGTGGATTCTCCAACTCTTGATGTCATTGATTGAAGACTAGATGCCTTTCTGGAATGTGTGTGCCCAAAAAGTAACTATTGTACTATACTGGAAGCCTATGATATGGAGGGGGTTAGATGAGATGCTGTAAAGGTCTCTTCTGGCCAGAAAGTCTCCTACCTTTGGAAACACTGAGTGTAGTATTGGGAGCAGCCTCTGATGTTTTACTGTCTAGCTAGCTTGCTTCCTAGAATGAAGACGAATTTTGTGGTGTGATCCACAGAGCGTAGCTCAAACCTTCAAAGTGTCAGGCCAGCAGCAGGACATGAGCACTTTAGGGTTTGGTTGGGTGTGGCAGTGATATCACAAAGGCTTTTTCAAGGACCTCAGCGTACTGGTCAAAGGTGTTAGGGAGGTGGTGACCTCAGAGAGAGATGCTGTCTTCAGCCAGGGAGGACAGGGGCTTACAACCAGGGAAACCTCAGAGAGCCCTGTGGCTTTGCTTCAGCAAGTCTCCTTCTCGAGGTTTCTTTTTGAGGACTGAGAGAGTGTTAGGGTTGACGTATGTGAGTGCGAGCAGGAGCCTCTTTCGAGTTTTCTCCTTTCCTTTTACTGATTTTACTTGAAAATTACAAGGTAAGAGCCTCCAAGAGGTTTTGGAACCTGCTCAGTCTGATCCATCTGGTGCCAGCTGAATTCTCGGCATGGAAAACAGTAGTTTAAGGTGGCAGAATTTTCTTCCCTCCCTGGAATTTTGTCCCGTGGAATCACTGGGGACACTAGGGTTTGTCCTTTTCGTTTTACCTTTTCCTCCATCCCTCCTTCCTTTCTCTTCATCTCTTACTTCTTTTGTCCTTTCTCTTGTTCCCCTCCCACCTCCAGGAGTGGTGTGTGTGTTGCTGGGGGTGCTCTTCACCTCCCCTTGTGGGAAGTTGATCCAAAACTGTCGGGTTCAAATACTGCTTGGACTCCACTGACACTAGATGCTGCCATCCTGTGGCTTAGCATTAGTGTCTGGGACAACTTGGGGCAAGATCTCAACTTCCCCGCAACCCACTTCACTGCTGGCAGAATCCCTCCTGCCCCCCCTGCTAGGGCCGCCTCCCTGCGCAACCTGGGTTGGGGTGGAGAAGAGGGTTCTGATAACTTGAGCTGTGGTTTGGAGGTAGAACAGCTGTCAAGGGTACTGAGGGGGAGGTAGCAGGAGCTCACCCTACAGGGTGGTGGGTTGGCACTGGAGGTTACTAGAAAGGACAAGAAGACTCCATTCTGGGGTTCAGGAGGTGAATTCATCCCTCAGTGGTGGGCAGGTAGTCAGTTTAAATACTGCTGGTTCCAGGTGCCCTTAATTCCCCCTGATTCCTCGGGGCGTTTGAGTCTCTGACAGGTTCTCGTTCCCTTGCAGGAGGAGGACGTCACGGCCAAAGTGATGCACCCGCATCATCCGGCACTTGCGCCAGGTGCCTGAGACACTGCAGGGGCTGCGCCTCTGAGGCCTTCAGCAACTCCCGCTCCCTGCTGCAGGTACTGCTCTGTCTCCCTGTAAATGGCGAGCTAGTGGAAGGGGAAATGGAGCCCCCTGGCACTCACTAAAAGGGAAAGTGGTGGATTCTCCATCTCTTGATGTCATTGAATGAAGACTAGATGCCTTTCTGGAATGTGTGCGCCCAAAAAGTAACTATTGTACTATACAGGAGGCCTATGATATGGAGGAGATTAGATGAGATGCTGTAAAGGTCTCTTGTGGCCAGAAAGTCTCCTACTTTTGGAAACACTGAGTGTAGTATTGGGAGCAGCCTCTGATGTTTTACTGTCTAGCCGACTTGCTTCCTAGAATGAAGACGCATTGAGTGGGGTGATCCACAGAGAGTACCTGTGTCAAGGCTGTATCCCCACTTTGAAGTTTAGGGTACAAATGTAGGGGCCTGCATGAAAACTTCTAAGCTTAACCACCATCCCAAGGCTAATTTCCTCCCCTGGGTAGCCTTGAGAAACCTTTCACCAATTCCCTGGTGAATACAGATCCAAACCCCTTGGATCTTAAAACAAGGAGAAATTAACTATCCCCCCTCCTTCCTCCCACCAACTTCTGGTGAATACAGATCCAACCCCCTTGGATCTTAAAACAAGGAGAAATTAACCATCCCCCCTCCTTCCTCCCACCAACTCCTGGTGAATCAAGATCCAAACTCCTTGGATCTTAAAACAAGGATAAATCAATCAGGTTCTTAAAAATAAGGCTTTTAATTAAAGAAAAAGGTAAAAATCATCTCTGTAAGATCAGTATGGAAATTAACCTTACAGGGTAATCAAACTTAAAGAGCTCAGAGGACTCCCCTCTAGTCTTAGGTTCAAAGTACAGCAAACAAAGATAAACACTCTAGTAAAAGGTACATTTACAAGTTGAGAAAACAAAGGAAAACTAACACGCCTTGTTTGAAATAGGAGAGACTTGTTTAGAAAGATGTGGAGAACCTGGATTGATGTCTGGTCCCTCTCAGTCCCGAGGGCGAACACCCACACAAACAAAGAACACAAACAAAAGCCTTCCCCTCCCCAAGATTTGAAAGTATCTTGTCCCCTTATTGGTCCTTTAGGTCAGATGCCAGCCAGGTTACCTGAGCTTCTTAACCCTTTACAGGGAAAAGGATTTTGGAGTCTCTGGCCAGGAGGGATTTTATAGTACTGTACACAGGACAGCTGTTAACCTTCCCTTTATAGTTATGACAACCTCAAACCTTCAAAGTGTCACGCCAGCAGCAGGAAATTAGCACTTGAGGGTTTGGTTGGGTGTGTTAGTGACATCACAAAGGCCTTTTGCAGGATGTCAGCTTATTGGTCAAATGTGTTAGGGAGGTGGTGACCTCAGAGAGAGATGCTGACATCAGCCAGGCAGGACAGGGGCCCAGGGCCAGGGAAACCTCAGAGACCCCTGTGGCTTTGCTTCAGCAAGTCTCCTTCTCGAGGTCTCTCTTTGAGGACTGAGAGAGTATTAGGGCTGACGTATGTGAGTGCGTGCAGGAGCCTCTTTCGAGTTTTCTCCTTTCCTTTTACTGATTTTACTAGAAAACAGACGTCCCTGTTAAGAAGTTAAGAGCCTCGGAGAGGTTTGTAACCTTTTCAGTCTGATCCACCTGGTGCCAGCTGAATTCTAGGCATGAAAAACACTAGCTCAAGGTGGCAGAATTTTATTCCCTCCCTGGGATTTTGTCCCGTGGAATCACTGGGGACATTAGGTTTTGTCCTTTTCGTTTTACCTTTTCCTCCATCCCTCCTTCCTTTCTCTTCATCACTTACTTCTTTTGTCCTTTCTCCTGTTCCCCTCCCACCACCAGGAGTGTGTGTGTGTGTGTGTGTGTGTGTGTTGTTGGCGGTGCTCTTCACCTCCCCTTGTGGAAAGTTGATCCAATACTGTGAGGTTGAAATAGTGCTTGGACTCCACTGACACTAGATGCTCCCATCCTGTGGCTTAACATTACTGTCTGCGATGACTTGGGGCAAGGTCTCAACCTCCCCGCAACGCACTTTTCTGCTTTCAGAATCCCACCTGCCCCCCCTGCTAGAGCCGCCTCCCTGCCCAACCTGGGTGGGGGTGGAGAAGAGGGTTCTGATAACTTGAGCTGTGGTTTGGAGGTGGAACAGCTGTCAAGGGCACTGAGCTGGAGGTAGCAGGAGCTCATCCTACAAGGAGTGGGGTTGGCACTGGAGGTTACTAGAAAGGACAAGAAGACTCCATTCTGGGGTTGAGGAGGTGAATTGCTCAAAGGTGTTAGGGAGGTGGTGACCTCAGAGAGAGATGCTGACATGAGCCAGGCATGACAGGAGCACAGGGCCAGGGAAACCTCAGAGACCCCTGTGGTTTTGCTTCAGCAAGTCTCCTTCTCGAGGTCTCTCTTTGAGGACTGACAGAGTATTAGGGTTCACGTATGTGAGTGGGAGCAGGAGCCTCTTTCGAGTTTTCTCCTTTCCTTTTACTGATTTTACTAGAAATTAGTTAGAAGCAACAAAGCACATTTGGGGATTTTTCGATGGTTGGGGTCTCTGGTGATTGGTTCCATATAAGATGGGGAAAAAAATTGGAGTCTCCTTCCTTGGAGGTTTTTAAGGCCCGGCTTGACAAAGACCTGGCTGGGATGATTTAGCTGGGAATTGGTCCTGCTCTGAGCATGGGGTTGGACTAGATGACTTCTTGAGGTCCCTTCCAACTCTGATATTCTATGATTCTATGATTCTATGAAAACAGACTTCCCTGTTGAGAAGGTAAGAGCCTCCAAGAGGTTTTGGAACCTCCACAGTCTGATCCATCTGGTGCCAGCTGAATTCTAGGCATGGGAAACACTAGTTCAAGGTGGCAGAATTTTATTCCGTCCCTTGGATTTTATCCCGTAGAATCACTAGGGATATTAGCGTTTGTCCTTTTCATTTTACCTTTTCCTCCATCCCTCCTTCCTTTTTCTTCATCTCTTACTTCTTTTGTCCTTTCTCTTGTTCCCCTCCCACCACCAGGAGTGGTGTGTGTGTGTGTCTGTGTGTGTATTGCTGGGGGTTCTCTTCAGCTCTCCTTGTGGGAAGTTCCTCTAAAACTGTGGGGTTGAAATAGTGCTTGGACTCCACTGACACAAGATGCTGCCATCCTGTGTCTTAGCATTAGTGTCTGGGATGACTTGGGGCAAGATCTCAACCTCCCCTCAACCTCTTCACTTCTGGCAGAATTCCTTCCGGCCCCCCCGCTAGAGCCGCCTCCATGCCCAACCTGGTTGGGGGTGGAGAAGAGGGTTCTGATAACTTGAGGTTTGGTTTGGAGGTGGAACAGCTGTCAAGAACACTGAGTGGGAGGAAGCAGGAGCTCACCCTAGAAGGAGGGGGGTTGGCACTGGAGGTTACTAGAAAGGACAAGAAGACTCCATTCTGGGGTTCAGGAGGTGAATTCATCCCTCAGTGGTGGGCAGGTGCTGAGTGGAAATACTGCTGGTTCCAGGTGCCCTTAATTCCCCCTGATTCCTCGGGGCGTTTGAGTCTCTGACAGGTTCTCGTTCCCTTGCAGGAGGAGGACGTCACGGCCAAAGTGATGCACCCGCATTATCCGCCACTTGCGCCAGGTGCCTGAGACACTGCAGGGGCTGCGCCTCTGAGGCCTTCAGCATCTCCTGCTCCCTGCTGCAGGTACTGCTCTGTCTCCCTGTAAATGGCGAGCTAGTGGAAGGCGAAATGGAGCCCCCTGGCACTCACTAAAAGGGAAAGTGGTGGATTCTCCATCTCTTGATGTCATTGAATGAAGACTAGATGCCTTTCTGGAATGTGTGTGCCCAAAAAGTAACTGTTCTACTATACAGGAGGCCTATGATATGCAGGGGCTTAGATGAGATGCTCTAAAGGTCTCTTGTGGCCATAACGTCTACACATTTTGGAAACACTGAGTGTAATATTGGGAGCAGCCTCTGATGTTTTACTGTCTAGCTAGCTTGCTTCCTAGAATGAAGACGAATTTTGTGGTGTGATCCACAGAGCGTAGCTCAAACCTTCAAAGTGTCAGGCAAGCAGCAGGACATGAGCACTTTAGGGTTTGGTTGGGTGTGGCAGTGATATCACAAAGGCTTTTTAAGGACCTCAGCGTACTGGTCAAAGGTGTTAGGGAGGTGGTGACCTCAGAGAGAGATGCTGTCTTCAGCCAGGGAGGACAGGGGCTTACGACCAGGGAAACCTCAGAGACCCCTGTGGCTTTGCTTCAGCAAGTCTGCTTCTCGAGGTTTCTTTTTGAGGACTGAGAGAGTATTAGGGTTCACGTATTTAAGTGCGAGCAGGAGCCTCTTTCGAGTTTTCTCCTTTCCTTTTACTGATTTTACTTGAAAATTAGAAGGTAAGAGCCTCCAAGAGGTTTTGGAACCTGCTCAGTCTGATCCATCTGGTGCCAGCTGAATTCTCGGCATGGAAAACAGTAGTTTAAGGTGGCAGAATTTTATTCCCTCCCTGGAATTTTGTCCCGTAGAATCAATGGGGACACTAGGGTTTGTCCTTTTCGTTTTACCTTTTCCTCCATCCCTCCTTCCTTTCTCTTCATCTCTTACTTCTTTTGTCCTTTCTCTTGTTCCCCTCACACCACCAGGAGTGGGGTGTGTGTGTGTGTGTGTGTGTGTGTGTGTGTGGTGCTGTTGGTTCTCTTCACCTCCCCTTGTGGGGAGTTGATCCAAAACTGTGGGGTTGAGTGTGTGTGTGTGTGTGTGGTGCTGTTGGTTCTCTTCACCTCCCCTTGTGGGGAGTTGATCCAAAACTGTGGGGTTGAAATAGTGCTTGGACCCCACTGACAGTAGATGCTGCCATTGTGTGACTTAGCATTAGTGTCTGGGATGACTTGGGTCAAGATCTCAACCTCCCTGCAACCCACTTCACTGCTGTCAGAATCCCTCCTGCACACCCTGTTAGAGCCGCCTCCCAGCACAACCTGTGTCGGGGTGGAGAAGAGGGTTCTGATGACTTTAGCTGTGGTTTGGAGGTGGAATGTCTGTGAAGGGCACTGAGCAGGAGGTAGCAGGAGCTCACCCTACAAGGAGGGGGGTTAGCTCTGGAGGTTTCTAGAAAGGACAAGAAGACTCCATTCTGGGGTTCAGGAGGTGAATTCATCTCTCATTGATGGGCAGGTGCTGGGTGGAAATACTGCTGGTTCCAGGTTCCCTTAATTCCCCCTGATTCCTCGGGGCCTTTGAGTCTCTGACAGGTTCTCGTTCCCTTGCAGCAGGAGGACGTCAGGGCCAAAATGATGCACCAGCTCCGCATCATCCTGCACTTACGCCACGTGCCTGAGACACTGCAGGGGCTGCGCCTCTGAGGCCTTCAGGAACTCCCGCTCCCTGCTGCAGGTACTGTTCTGGCTCACTGTAAATGGGGAGCTAGTGGAAGGGGAAATGGATCCCCTGGCACTCACTAAAAGGGAAAGTGATGGATTCTCCATCTCTTAATGTCATTTAATTTAGACTAGATACCTTTCTGGAATGTTTGTGCCCAAAAAGTAACTATTGTACTATACAGGAAGCCCATGATATGCAGGGGCTTAGATTAGATGCTCTAAAGGTCTCTTCTGGCCATAAAGTGTAGTAATTTTGGAAACACGGAGTGTAGCATTGGGAGCAGCCTCTGATGTTTTACTGTCTAGCCGGCTTGCTTCCTAGAATGAAGACGCATTGACTGGGGTGATCCACACAGAGTAGCTCAAACCTTCAAAGTGTCAGGCCAGCACCAGGACATTAGCACTTCAGGGTTTGGTTGGGTGTGGCAGTGACATCACAAAGGCCTTTTGCAGGACGTCAGCTTATTGGTCAAATGTGTTAGGGAGGTGGTGACCTCAGAGAGAGATGCTGACGTCAGAGAGAGATGCTGACATGAGGGCCAGGGAAAGCTCAGAGACCGCTCTGGCTTTGCTTCAGCAAGTCTCCTCCTTGAGGTCTCTCTGTGAGGAAAGTAAGTGCCTCGGAGAGGTTTGTATCCTGTTCAGTCTGATCCACCTGGTGCCAGCTGAATTCTAGGCATGGAAAACACTAGTTCAAGGTGGCAGAATTTTATTCCCTCCCTGTGATTTTGTCCCGTAGAATCACTGGGGACATTAGTGTTTGTCCTTTTCGTTTTACCTTTTCCTCCCTCCCTCCTTCCTTTCTCTTCATCTCTTACTTCTTTTGTCCTTTCTCCTGTTCCCCTCCCACCACCGGGAGTGGTTTGTGTGTGTGTGTGTGTGTGTGTGTGTGTGTGTGTGTGTGTGTGTGTGTGTGTGTGTGTGTGTGTTGCTGGGGGTGCTCTTCACCTCCCTTTGTGGGGAGTTCATCCAAACCTGTGTGGTTGAAATAGTGCTTGGACTCCACGGACACTAGATGCTGCCATCGTGTGGATTAGCATTGGTGTCTGGGATGACTTGGGGCAAGATCTCAACCTCCCCGCAACCCACTTCACTGCTGGCAGAATCCCACCTGCCACCCCTGCTAGAGCCGCCTCCCTGGCCAACCTGGGTGGGGGTGGAGAAGAGGGTTCTGATAACTTGAGCTGTGGTTTGGTGGTGGAACAGCTGTCAAGGGCACTGAGAGGGAGGTAGCAGCAGCTCACCCTTCAAGGAGGGGATTTGGCACTGGAGGTTACTAGAAAGGACAATAAGACTCCATTCTGGGGTTCAGGAGGTGAATTCATCCCTCTGTGGTGGGCAGGTGCTGAGTGGAAATACTGCTGATTCCCGGTGCCCTTAATTCCCCCTGATTCCTCGGGGCGTTTGAGTCTCTGACAGGTTCTCGTTCCCTTGCAGCAGGAGGACGTCACGGCCAAAGCTATGCACCAGCTCCGCATCATCCATCACTTGCGCCAGGTGCCTGAGACACTGCAGGGGTTGTGCCTCTGAGGCCATCAGGAACTCCCGCTCCCTGCTGCAGGTACTGCTTTGGTTTACTGTAAATGGGGAGCTAGTGGAAGGGGAAATGGAGCCCCCTGGCACACACTAAATGGGAAAGTGGTGGATTCTCCATCTCTTGATGTCATTTAATGAAGACTAGATGCCTTTCTGGAATGTGTGTGCCCAAAAAGTAACTATTGTACTATACTGGAAGCCTATGATATGGAGGGGGTTAGATGAGATGCTCTAAAGGTCTCTTGTGGCCATAAAGTCTCCTAATTTTGGAAACACTGAGTGTAGCATTGGGAGCAGCCCCTGATGTTTTAGTGTCTAGCCGGCTTGCTTCCTAGAATGAAGACGCATTGAGTGGGGTGATCCACACAGAGTAGCTCAAACCTTCAAAGTGTCAGGCCAGCAGCAGGACATTAGCACTTCCGGGGATGGGTGGGTGTGGTAGTGACATCACAAAGGCCTTTTCAGGACCTCAGCCTATTGGTCAAAGGTGTTAGGGAGGTGGTGACCTCCGAGAGAGATGCTGACATCAGCCAGGCAGGACAGGAGCTTAGGGCCAGGGAAACCTCAGACACCCCTGTGGCTTTCATAGAATCATAGAATCATAGAATATCAGGGTTGGAAGGGACCTCAAGAGGTCATCTAGTCCAACCCCCTCCTCAAAGCAGGACCAATTCCCAACTAAATCATCCCAGCCAGGGCTTTGTCAAGCCGGGCCTTAAAAACCTCCAAGGAAGGAGACTCCACCACCTCCCTAGGTAACGCATTCCAGTGCTTCACCACCCTCCTAGTGAAATAGTGTTTCCTAATATCCAACCTGGACCTCCCCCACTGCAACTTGAGACCATTGCTCCTTGTTCTGTCATCTGCCACCACTGAGAACAACCGAGCTCCATCCTCTTTGGAACCCCCCTTCACGTAGTTGAAGGCTGCTATCAAATCCCCCCTCATTCTTCTCTTCTGGAGACTAAACAATCCCAGTTCCCTCAGCCTCTCCTCAAAAGTCATGTGCTCCAGACCCCTAATCATTTTTGTTGCTCTCCGCTGGACTCTTTCCAATTTTTCCACATCCTTCTTGTAGTGTGGGGCCTGTCGGAGAAAAACAGAGTTCTCACTATTTGTTTAGGTACAGCAAGTCAGATGCTTTATTAACTCTCACAATTGCCCAGAGGGAGAGAGCTAAGCACGTCTCTCCCAGGTAACTAATTACAGCAAGCATTTATACCTTTCATTACAGAAATAACGAGGGACAGCTGCGTTTTGTTTATACATAGGCCATCTTGATATCTCATTTCTTCACTTGTTTTGACTCTTGCCAACATACAATATTTTCTATACCTTATCTACACAAGGTCTTCTACACCTTATCTATACCAGGTCATAATGACTTCTTACACAGTTCTTTCTCACCCACCTCACACATTCCTCGCTTCTACAAATCTCGCGTTATTAGGGTTACTGTTAGCCTAACTCTTGCTAACGAACTGTCATTCATTGCATCCCCTTCCTGTCAGCTCTTTCTCTGCTTCCACAGGCCCAAAACTGGACACAGTAATCTAGATGAGGCCTCACCAATGTCGAATAAAGGGGAACGATCACGTTCCTCGATCTGCTGGCAATGCCCCTACTTATACAGCCCAAAATGCCGTTAGCCTTCTTGGCAACAAGAGCACACTGTTGACTCATATCCAGCTTCTCGTCCACTGTGACCCCTAGGTCCTTTTCTGCAGAACTGCTACCTAGCCATTCGGTCCCTAGTCTGTAGCAGTGCATGGGATTCTTCCGTCCTAAGTGCAGGACTCTGCACTTGTCCTTGTTGAACTTCATCAGGTTTTTTTTGGCCCAATCCTCTAATTTGTCTAGGTCCCTCTGTATCCGATCCCTACCCTCTAGCGTATCTACCACGCCTCCTAGTTTAGTGTCATCTGCAAACTTGCTGAGAGTGCAGTCCACACCATCCTCCAGATCATTAATAAAGATATTAAACAAAACCGGCCCCAGGACCGACCCTTGGGGCACTACTCCGCTTGAAACCGGCTGCCGACTAGACATGGAGCCATTGATCACTACCCGTTGAGCCCGACGATCCAGCCAGCTTTCTATCCACCTTACAGTCCATTCATCCAGCCCATACTTCTTTAACTTGGTGGCAAGAATACTGTGGGAGAGCGTATCAAAAGCTTTGCTAAAGTCAAGGAATAACACATCCACTGCTTTCCTCTCATCCACAGAGCCAGTTATCTCATCGTAGAAGGCAATTAGGTTAGTCAGGCACGACTTCCCCTTGGTGAATCCATGCTGACTGTTCCTGATCACTTTCCTCTCCTCTAAGTGTTTCATCATTGATTCCTTGAGGACCTGCTCCATGATTTTTCCAGGGACTGAGGTGAGGCTGACTGGCCTGTAGTTCCCCGGATCCTCCTCCTTCCCTTTTTTAAAGATGGGCACGACATTAGCCTTTTTCCAGTCATCCGGGACCTCCCTCGATCGCCATGAGTTTTCAAAAATAATGGCTAATGGCCGTGCAATCTCATCCGCCAACTCCTTTAGCACCCTCGGATGCAGCGCATCCAGCCCCATGGAGTTGTGCACATCCAGTTTTTCTAAATAGTCCCGAACCACTTCTTTCTCCACAGAGGGCTGGTCACCTTCTCCCCATATTGTGCTGCCCAGTGCAGCAGTCTGGGAGCTGACCTTGTTCGTGAAGACAGAGGCAAAAAAAGCATTGAGTACATTAGCTTTTTCCACATCCTCGGTCACTAGGTTGCCTCCCTCATTCAGTAAGGGGCCCACACTTTCCTTGACTTTCTTCTTGTTGCTAACATACCTGAAGAAACCCTTCTTGTTACTCTTAACATCTCTTGCTAGCTGCAACTCCAAGTGTGATTTGGCCTTCCTGATTTCACTCCAGCATGCCTGAGCAATATTTTTATACTCCTCCCTGGTCATTTCTCCAATCTTCCACTTCTTGTAAGCTTCTTTTTTGCGTTTAAGATCAGCAAGGATTTCACTGTTTAGCCAAGCTGGTCGCCTGCCATATTTACTATTCTTTCTACACATCGGGATGGTTTGTTCCTGCAACCGCAATAAGGATTCTTTAAAATACAGCCAGCTCTCCTGGACCCCTTTGCCCTTCATGTTATTCTCCCAGGGGATCCTGCCCATCTGTTCCCTGAGGGAGTCAAAGTCTGCTTTTCTGAAGTCCAGGGTCCATATTCTGCTGCTCTCCTTTCTTCCTTGTGTCAGGATCCTGAACTCGACCATCTCATGGTCACTGCCTCCCAGGTTCCCTTCCACTTTTGCTTCCCCTACTAATTCTTCCCTGTTTGTGAGCAGCAGGTCAAGAAAAGCTCTGCCCCTAGTTGGTTCCTCCAGCACTTGCACCAGGAAATTGTGCCCTACACGTTCCAAAAACTTCCTGGATTGTCTGTGCACCGCTGTATTGCTCTCCTAGCAGATATCAGGGTGATTAAAGTCTCCCATGAGAACCAGGGCCTGCGATCTAGCAACTTCTGCTAGTTGCCAGAAGAAAGCCTCGTCCACCTCATCCCCCTGGTCTGGTGGTCTATACCAGACTCCAACCACGACATCCCCCTTGTTGTTCACACTTCTCAACTTTATCCAGAGACTCTCAGGTTTTTCTACAGTTTCATACCGGACCTCTGAGCACTCATACTCCTCTCTTACATACAATGCAACTCCCCCACCTTTTCTGCCCTGCCTGTCCTTCCTGAACAGTTTATATCCATCCATGACAGTACTCCAGTCATGTGAGTTATCCCACCAAGTCTCTGTTATTGCTTCAGCAAGTCTCCTTCTCGAGGTCTCTCTTTGAGGACTGAGAGAGTATTAGTATTCAAATGTGTGAGTGCGAGCAGGAACCTCTTTGGAGTTTTCTCCTTTCCTTTGACGGATTTTACTAGAAAACAGACGTCCCTATTTAGAAGGTAAGAGCCTCCAAGAGGTTTTGGAAGCTGCTCAGTCAGGTCCATCTGGTGCCAGCTGAATTCTAGGCATGGAAAACACTAGTTTAAGGTGGCAGAATTTTATTCCCTCTGTGGGAGTTTGTCCCGTAGAATCACAGGGGACATTAGTGTTTCTCATTTTCGTTTTACCTTTTCCTCCATCCCCCCTTCCTTTCTCTTCATATCTTACTTCTTTTGTCCTTTCTCCTGTTCCCCTTTCACCACCAGGAGTGGTGTGTGTGTGTGTGTGTTGCTGGGGGTGCTCAGGTGCCTGAGACACTGCAGGGGCTGTGCCTCTGAGGCCATCAGCAACTCCCGCTCCCTGCTGCAGGTACTGCTCTTAACATGACTGTCTGGGATGACTTGGGGCAAGGTCTCAACCTCCCCGCAACGCACTTTTCTGCTTTCAGAATCCCTGCTGCCCCCCCTCCTAGATCCGCCTCCCTGCCCAACCTGGGTGGGGGTGGAGAAGAGAGTTCTGATAACTTGAGCTGTGGTTTGGAGGTGGAACAGCTGTCAAGGGCACTGAGCAGGAGGTAGCAGGAGCTCATCCTACAAGGAGTGGGGTTGGCACTGGAGGTTACTAGAAAGGACAAGAAGATTCCATTCTGGGGTTGAGGAGGTGAATTGCTCAAAGGTGTTAGGGAGGTGGTGACCTCAGAGAGAGATGCTGATATCAGCGAGGCAGGACAGGGGCCCAGGGCCAGGGAAACCTCAGAGACCCCTGTGGCTTTGCTTCAGGAAGTCTCCTTCTCGAGGTCTCTCTTTGAGGACTGAGAGAGTATTAGGGTTCACATATGTGAATGCGAGGAGGAACCTCTTTCGAGTTGTTTCCTTTTACTGATTTTACTAGAAAACAGACGTCCCTGTTTAGAAGGTAAGAGCCTCCAAGAGGTTTTTGAACCTGCTCAGTCTGATCCACCTGGTGCCCGTTGAATTCTAGGCATGGAAAACACTAGTTCAAGGTGACAGAATTTTGTAGTCCACACGGGATTTTGTCCCGTGGAATCACTGGGGACATTAGGGTTTGTCCTTTTCGTTTTACCTTTTCCACCATCCCTCCTTCCTTTCTCTTCATCTCTTACTTCTTTTGTCCTTTCTCCTGTTCCCCTGCCACCACCAGGAGTGGTGTGTGTGTGTGTGTGTGTGTGTGTGTGTGTGTGTGTGTGTGTGTGTGTGTGTGTGTGTGTGTTGCTGGGGATGATCTTCACCTCCTCTTGTGGGAAGTTCATCCAAAACTGTGGGGTTGAAATAGTGCTTGGACTCCACAGACACTAGATGCTGCCATCCTGTGGCTTAGCGTTAGTGTCTCGGATGACTTGGGCAAGATCTCAACCTCCCCGCAACCCACTTCACTGCTGCCAGAATCCCTCCTGCCCCCACTGCTAGACCCGCCTCCCAGCCCAACCTTGGTGGGGGTCTAGAAGAGGTTTCTGATGACTTAAGCTGTGGTTTGGAGGTGGAACAGCTGTCAAGGACACTGAGGGGGAGGTAGCAGGAGCTCACCCTAGAAGGAGGGGGATTGGCACTGGAGGTTACTAGAAAGGACAAGAAGACTCCATTCTGGGATTCAGGAGGTGAATTCATCCCTCAGTGTTGGGCAGGTGCTGAGTGGAAATACTGCTGGTTCCAGGTGCCCTTAATTCCCCCTGATTCCTCGGGGCGTTTGAGTCTCTGACAGGTTCTCGTTCCCTTGCAGCAGGAAGACGTCACGGCCAAAGGGATGCACCAGCTCGGAATCATCCGGCACTTGCGCCAGGTGCCTGAGACACTGAAGGGGCTGTTCCTCTGAGGCCTTCAGCAACTCCCGCTCCCTGCTGCAGGTACTGCTCTGGCTCACTGTAAATGGGGAGCTAGTGGAAGGGGAAATTGAGCCCCCTGGCATTCACTAAAAGGGAAAGTGTTGGATTCTCCATCTCTTAGGCCTTGTCTACACTACGAGAGTAGTTCGATTTTACTTGCATCGAATTTTTGTAATCGATATTGCAAAGTCGAACGTGTGTGTCCACACTAAGGACAGTAATTCGACTTTGTGCGTCCACACTAACGGTGATAGCGTCGACATTCGAAGCGGTGCACTGTGGTCAGCTATCCCACAGTTCCCGCAGTCCCCTCTGCCCATTGGAATTCTGGGTGTAGCCGGCAATGCCTTCTGGGTAACAAAATGAGTCGAGGGTGCTTTTGGGAAACTGTCGTCATCCGTCCATCACTCCCGCCCTCCCTCCCTGAAAGCGCCGGCGGGAAAACAGTTTGCGCGCTTTTCCAGTCATTGACAGCGCGGACGCCACTGTACTCCGAGCATGGAGCCCGCTGCGACCATCGCTGCAGTTGTGGCCGCTCTCAACGTCTCGCAGCTTATCATAAAGGTTTCCCTGAGGCAGATGCAGAAAAGTCAGGCGAGGAGGCTACGGCACCGCGGTGATGTCCTGAAGTCTGAGAGTAGCACAGACCTGTCAGAAAGCAGGCGACCCAGCGCCGAGGACATCACAGTGGCAATGGGTCATGTTGATGCCGTGGAACGGCGATTCTGGGCACGGGAAACAAGCACTGAGTGGTGGGACCGCATAGTGCTGCAGGTCTGGGATGAATCCCAGTGGCTGCGAAACTTTCGCATGCGGAAGGGAACTTTCCTGGAACTTTGTGAGTTGCTGTCCCCTGCCCTGAAGCGCAGTGACACCCGGTTGCGAGCTGCACTGAGTGTACAGAAGCGAGTGGCCATAGCCCTCTGGAAGCTTGCAACGCCAGACAGCTACCGGTCAGTCGCGAACCAGTTTGGGGTGGGCAAATCTACCGTGGGGGTTGTTGTGATGCAAGTAGCCAAGGCAATCGTTGATGTACTGCTGCCAAAGGTAGTGACCCTGGGAAACGTGGAGGCGATCATAGATGGCTTCGCAGCGATGGGATTCCCAAACTGCGGTGGGGCCATAGATGGAACTCACATCCCTATCCTGGCACCGGACCACCAGGCCACCCAGTACATTAACCGAAAGGGCTACTTTTCCATGGTGCTGCAAGCACTGGTGGACCACAGGGGACGTTTTACCAACATCTACGTGGGATGGCCGGGCAAGGTTCATGACGCTCGTGTTTTCAGGAACTCTGGTCTGTTTAGACGGCTGCAACAAGGTATTTACTTCCCGGACCACAAAATAACTGTTGGGGATGTGGAGATGCCTATAGTCATCCTCGGGGACCCAGCCTACCCGCTAATGCCCTGGCTCATGAAGCCCTATACTGGCGCCCTGGACACTGAAAAAGAACTCTTCAACTACCGGCTGAGCAAGTGCAGAATGGTGGTGGAGTGTGCTTTTGGCCGTCTCAAGGGGAGATGGAGAAGCTTACTGACTCGCTGTGATCTCAGCGAAACCAATATCCCCATTGTTATAGCAGCTTGCTGTGTGCTCCACAATCTCTGTGAGAGCAAGGGGGAGACCTTTATGGCGGGGTGGGAGGTTGAGGAAAATAGCCTGGCTGGTGATTACTCACAGCCAGACAGCCGGGCGATTAGAAGAGACCAGCGGGAAGCGCTGTGCATCCGGGAGGCTTTGAAAGCAAAGTTCCTGAGTGAGCAGGGTAACCTGTGACTTTATAGTTTGTGTACTGAGAAGCTAAACCTGCCCCCGTTTCTTTACCCAGTTAATGTTGACTATCCTATCCAGTTACATACCCCCTTCACCCCCCCTCCAACACACGTGTCGAAATAAAAATAGTTCTACTTTGTTAAAGCACACCGTTTTCTTTAATACTGTTTTCGCGGGAATTTTTTAAAACTGGGACGCAGACTGTGGTGCGGGGCGGGTGTAGTGTTGTGACGCGAATGCAGCTTCTAAACTCAAGGATTGACAGGCTCCGCTGCAGTGGGATGCTTGTTTCAACGGAGCCTGTCAACCCTCCTGATCGGGACTGTGTGTATGGGGGGTCTATTTGACTTTGTGGCAGGGGGAGGACGGTTACAGATCCCATGCTGTGTGGCTCTGTCATCCTGCCTAAGGACCGGCGCTTAAGATCTGTAACTGCCCTCCCCCGCCACAAAGTCACAGAGCAACCCACCCCCCCCCCAACATTACATCAAAACAACCTCCCAGACTAACCGGGGCAACTAGTCACTGCATCACTGCACTGTGTATGTGCCCTGCTGCTGTGCCTGCCCCCGACTATGTACCCTGCCAAAGGAGACTGTCCTGTCCAATTACCAACCCCCTTTCCCCTCCTCCTCCAAAAGAACATGATTGAAACAGTAGTTAACAGAAACGAATTTTTTATTATCAACTACACATGGCATTGGGAGGTGAAACTTGGATGGGGGCTTGTGTCAGGCGGGAAGGAAAGAACTTTTCAAATTTTGGGAAATGAGAGCCTTCTGCTACTAGAGCTCTCTGCAGGGGTGGAGTGAGACTTAGCAGGGACTCTGCCGCCTCTCCTTCTTTGCACTTTGGGTGAGGTGGGTATGGGACTTGGTGGCGGGGGAGGGCGGTTAGAGATGGACTGCAGCGGGGCTCTGTCCTCCTGCCTCCGTTCCTGCAGAACATCCACAAGGCGCCGGAGCGTGTCCGTTTGCTCCCTCAGTAGTCCAAGCAGCGTTTGAGTCGCCTGCTGGTCTTCCTGCCGCCACCTCTCCTCCCGATCCATGTTGGCTTGGTGCATTCGGGTCAAGTTCTCCCGCCACTGGGTCTGCTGTGCTGCCTGGGCTTGGGAAGAGGCCATAAGCTCAGAGAACATGTCCTCCCGTGTCCTCTTCTTCCTACGCCTAATCCGCGCTAGCCTCTGGGAGTGTGATTCCAGGCTAGGTTGTGAGACAGTTGCAGACGGGGCTGTGGAAATGGGAAAAAGGGAGTGAATTCCTCAGAAAGATAAATGTAGTTGTGAACAAAGAACATAGTCTTTCTCTGTGAACAAGACCATGCACAGCACCTTTCACATGCGCACTCAGCACAAGGTCGAATTCTCGGCCTTCGCATTCAGTGCCTGGGGTCTTGAACAGCACATTTGAGAAGCGAGGCAGCACAACGGAATTTCTGTTGCAGGCAGACATGGTAAGCCGTACACTTGTGGCAGTTTAAAACTTTTATATTACCACTGGCCTCATTTCACATTTAAATCAATGTCAGTCCCTGCTGCCAGCAATCCGGCAAGCGGGAACTCTGCCCCTGTCCCACCCACTCGCGGCTGTCCCCGGGAACGATCCCTTTCGGCTGCCCCTCTCCCGCCTCCACCGCGTGGCTGCAAACCAGCGGTTACAGTTCTGTAAAGGAACGGGAAAGCAGTCCCAACACTAACATTCCCCTACCTAATTAAAAGCAGGTCACCATGGCCGACATCACCCTGATGAGGATCTCCGAGAGCGACAAAGAGAGAATGCTCCGGGAAAGCCTCCAAAGACCAGGGCCGTATGCCGCCCTGCTGTGCAGAGCAATGATCCCCGAGTACTTGATAATCTCGTGGCGCGGCAACGTGTCGTACTTCGGAGGACCCAATAAGGCCGCTCTCCCCAAGAACCTCATGCAACGGCTTTCAAGTAACCTCCAGGAGAGCTTCATCGAGATGTCCCAGGAGGATTACTGCTCTATCCCCGGACACATAGACCGCATTTTACTGTAGCTGCAGTAGCAGGGAATAAACAGTAGAGCGGCTTGTGCAGGACAATCACTGAAAACCGGACATTGCTAGATTTCTTTTCAAAACTTGCACTGCCCATTACTAAACCGTTAAGCGCCTAGGGCACACTAATCATGAACAACCCATTCTTTTAATTGTTAATATTCCTGTTTTGTTAAAAATAAATGTTTAGATGTTTACAACACTTACTGGCTGATCCTTCACCAGATTCTGTGTCTGGGGTAACGGCTGGGGACGCTTCGTAGGGGATCTCTGTAAGGGTGATGAAGAGATCCTGGCTGTCGGGGAAATCAGCGTTGTGAGAGCTGCCGACTGCCTCGCCCTCCTCATCTCCTTCCTCATCTTCCCCGTCCCCTAACATGTCCGAGGAACCGGCCGTGGACAGTATCCCATCCTCAGAGTCCACGGTCACTGGTGGGGTAGTGGTGGCGGCAGCACCGAGGATGGAATGCAGTGCCTCGTAGAAACGGGATGTCTGGGGATGGGATCCGGAGCGTCCGTTTGCCTCTTTGGTCTTCTGGTAGCCTTGTCTCAGCTCCTTGATTTTCACGCGGCACTGCGTTGCATCCCGGCTGTATCCTCTCTCTGCCATGTCTTTAGAGATCTTCTCGTAGATCTTTGCATTCCGTCTTTTGGATCGCAGCTCGGAAAGCACGGACTCATCGCCCCACACAGCGATGAGATCCAAGACTTCACGATCAGTCCATGCTGGGGCTCTCTTTCTATTCCCAGACTGCACGGCCATCACTGCTGGAGAGCTCTGCATCGTTGCCAGTGCTGCTGTGCTCGCCACGATGTCCAGACAGGAAATGAGATTCAAACTGGCCAGACAGGAAAAGGAATTCAAATTCAAATTTTCCCGGGGCTTTTCCTGTGTGGCTGGTCAGAGCATCCGAGCTCGCACTGCTGTCCAGAGCGTCAACAGAGTGGTGCACTGTGGGATAGCTCCCGGAGCTATTGGCGTCGATTTCCATCCACACCTAGCCTAATTCGACATGGCCATGTCGAATTTAGCGCTACTCCCCTCGTCGGGGAGGAGTACAGAAGTCGAATTAAAGAGACCTCTATGTCGAACTAAATAGCATCGCAGTGTGGACGGGTGCAGGGTTAATTCGATTTAACGGCGCTAACTTCGACATAAACGCCTAATGTAGACCAGGCCTTAATGTCATTGAATGAAGACTAGATGCCTTTCTGGAATGTGTGTGCCCAAAAAGTAACTATTGTACTATACAGTAGGCCTATGATATGCAGCGGGTTAGATTAGATGCTCTAAAGGTCTCTTCTGGCCATAAAGTCTACAAATGTTGGAAACACTGAGTGTAGTATTGGGAGCAGCCTCTGATGTTTTACTGTCTAGCCGGCTTGCTTCCTAGAATGAAGACGCATTGAGTGGGGTGATCCACAGAGAGTACCTGTGTCAAGGCTGTATCCCCACTTTGAAGTTTAGGGTACAAATGTAGGGGCCTGCATGAAAACTTCTAAGCTTAACCACCATCCCAAGGCTAATTTCCTGCCCTGGGTAGCCTTGAGAAACCTTTCACCAATTCCCTGGTGAATACAGATCCAAACCCCTTGGATCTTAAAACAAGGAGAAATAAACCATCCCCCCTCCTTCCTCCCACCAACTTCTGGTGAATACAGATCCAACCCCCTTGGATCTAAAAGAAGGAGAAATTAACCATTCCCCTCCTTCCTCCCACCAACTCCTGGTGAATCAAGATCCAAACTCCTTAGATCTTAAAACAAGGAAAAATCAATCGGGTTCTTAAAAATAAGGCTTTTAATTAAAGAAAAAGGTAAAAATCATCTCTGTTAAATCAGTATGGAAATTAACCTTACAGGGTAATCAAACTTAAAGAGCTCAGAGGACTCCCCTCTAGTCTTAGGTTCAAAGTACAGCAAACAAAGATAAACACTCTAGTAAAAGGTACATTTACAAGTTGAGAAAACAAAGGAAAACTAACACGCCTTGTTTGAAATAGGAGAGACTTGTTTAGAAAGATGTGGAGAACCTGGATTGATGTCTGGTCCCTCTCAGTCCCGAGGGCGAACACCCACACAAACAAAGAACACAAACAAAAGCCTTCCCCTCCCCAAGATTTGAAAGTATCTTGTCCCCTTATTGGTCCTTTAGGTCAGATGCCAGCCAGGTTACCTGAGCTTCTTAACCCTTTACAGGGAAAAGGATTTTGGAGTCTCTGGCCAGGAGGGATTTTATAGTACTGTACACAGGACAGCTGTTACCCTTCCCTTTATAGTTATGACAACCTCAAACCTTCAAAGTGTCAGGCCAGCAGCAGGACATTAGCACTTCACGGTTTGGTTGGGTGTGGCAGTGACATCACAAAGGCCTTTTGCAGGATGTCAGCTTATTGGTCAAATGTGTTAGGGAGGTGGTGACCTCTGAGAGAGATGCTGACATCAGCCTGGCAGGACAGGAGCACAGGGCCAGGGAAACCTCAGAGACCCCTGTGGCTTTGCTTCAGCAAGTCTCCTTCTCGGGGTCTTTCTTTGATGACTGAGAGAGTATTAGGGTTCACGTACGTGAGTGCGTGCAGGAGCCTCTTTCGAGTTTTCTCCTTTCCTTTTACTGATTTTACTAGAAAACAGACGTTCCTGTTTAGAAGGTAAGAGCCTCCAAGAGGTTTTGGCAGCTGCTCAGTCTGATCCATCTGGTGCCAGCTGAATTCTAGGCATGGAAAACAGTAGTTTAAGATGGCAGAATTTTATTCCATCCCTTGGATTTTGTGCCGTAGAATCACTGGGGACATTAGGGTTTGTCCTTTTTGTTTTACCTTTTCCTCCATCCCTCCTTCCTTTCTCTTCATCTCTTATTTCTTTTGTCCTTTCTCCTGTTCCCCTCCCACCACCAGGAGTGGTGTGTGTGTGTGTGTTGCTGGGGGTGCTCTTCACCTCCCCTTGTGGGAAGTTGATCCAAAACTGTGGGGTTGAAATAGTGCTTGAACTCCAATGACACTAGATGCTGCCATCCTGTGGCTTAGCATTAGTGTCTGGCATGACTTGGGGCAAGATCTCAACTTCCCCGCAACCCACTTAACTGCTGCCAGAATCCCTCCTGCCCCCCCGCTAGAGCCGCCTCCCTGGCCAACTTGGGTGGGGGTGGAGAACAGTGTTTTTTTCATACATTCATAGATTATCGGACTGGAAGGGACCTCGAGAGGTCATCGAGTCCAGTCCCCTGCCCGCATGGCAGGACCAAATACCATCTAGACCATCCCTGATAGACATTTATCTAACCTACTCTTAAATATCTCAAGAGATGGAGATTCCACAACCTCCCTCGGCAATTTATTCCAGTGTTTAACCACCCTGACAGTTAGGAACTTTTTCCTAATGTCCAACCTAGACCTCCCTTGCTGCACTTTAAACCCATTGCTTCTGGTTCTATCCTTAGAGGCTAAGGTGAACAAGTTTTCTCCCTCCTCCTTATGACACCCTTTACAATACCTGAAAACTGCTATCATGTCTCCTCTCAGTCTTCTCTTTTCCAAACTAAACAAAGCCAATTCTTTCAGCCTTCCTTCATAGGTCATGTTCTCAAGACCTTTAATCATTCTTGTTGCTCTTCTCTGGACCCTTTCCAATTTCTCCACATCTTTTTTAAAATGCGGTGCCCAGAACTGGACACAATACTCCAGCTGAGGCCTAACCAGAGCAGAGTAGAGCGGAAGAATGACTTCTCGTGTCTTGCTCACAACACACCTGTTAATACATCCCAGAATCAGGTTTGCTTTTTTTGCAACAGCATCACACTGTTGACTCATATTTAGCTTGTGGTCCACTATAACCCCTAGATCCCTTTCTGCCGTACTCCTTCCTAGACAGTCTCTTCCCATTCTGTATGTGTGAAACTGATTGTTCCTTCCTAAGTGGAGCACTTTGCATTTGTCTTTGTTAAACTTCATCCTGTTTAACTCAGACCATTTCTCCAATTTGTCCAGATCATTTTGAATTATGACCCTGTCCTCCAAAGCAGTTGCAATCCCTCCCAGTTTGGTATCATCCGCAAACTTAATAAGCGTACTTTCTATGCCAATATCTAAGTCGTTGATGAAGATATTGAACAGCGCCGGTCCCAAAACAGACCCCTGCGATACCCCACTCGTTATGCCTTTCCAGCAGGATTGGGAACTATTAATAACAACTCTCTGAGTACGGTTATCCAGCCAGTTATGCACCCACCTTATAGCAGCCCCATCTAAATTGTATTTGCCTAGTTTATCAATAAGAATATCATGCGAGACCGTATCAAATGCCTTACTAAAGTCTAGGTATACCACATCCACAGCCTCACCCTTCTCTACAAGGCTCGTTATCCTATCAAAGAAAGCTATCAGATTGGTTTGACGTGATTTGTTCTTCACAAATCCATGCTGGCTGTTCCCTATCACCTTACCACCTTCCAAGTGTTTGCAGATGATTTCCTTAATTACTTGCTCCATTATCTTCCCTGGCACAGAAGTTAAACTCACTGGGGTCTGTAGTTTCCTGGGTTGTTTTTATTTCCCTTTTTATAGATGGGCACTATATTTGCCCTTTTCCAGTCTTCTGGAATCTCTCCCGTCTCCCATGATTTTCCAAAGATAATAGCTAGAGGCTCAGATACCTCCTCTATTAGCTCCTTGAGTATTCTAGGATGCATTTCATCAGGCCCGGGTGACTTGCAGGCATCTAACTTTTCTAAGTGATTTTTAACTTGTTTTTTTTTTATTTTATCTGCTAAACCTACCCCCTTCCCATTAGCATTCACTATGTTAGGCATTCCTTCAGACTTCTCGGTGAAGACCGAAACAAAGAAGTCATTAAGCATCTCCGCCATTTCCAAGTTTCCTGTTACTGTTTCTCCCTCTTCACTAAGCAGTGGGCCTACCCTGTCTTTGGTCTTCCTCTTGCTTCTAACGTATTGATTAAAAAGTCTTCGTGTTTCCCTTTATTCCCGTAGCTAGTTTGAGCTCATTTTGTGCCTTTGCCTTTCTAATCTTGCCCCTGCATTCCTGTGTTGTTTGCCTATATTCATCCTTTGTAATCTGTCCCAGTTTCCATTTTTTATATGATTCCTTTTTATTTTTTAGATCATGCAAGATCTCATGGTTAAGCCAAGGTGGTCTTTTGCCACATTTTCTATCTTTCCTAACCAGCGGAATAGCTTGCTTTTGGGCCCTTAATAGTGTCCCTTTGAAAAACTGCCAACTCTCCTCAGTTGTTTTTCCCCTCAGTCTTGATTCCCATGGGACCTTACCTATCAGCTCTCTGGGCTTACCAAAATCTGCCTTCCTGAAATCCATTGTCTCTATTTTGCTGTTCTCCCTTCTACCCTTCCTTAGAATTGCAAACTCTATGATTTCATGATCACTTTCACCCAGGCTGCCTTCTACTTTCAAATTCTCAACGAGTTCCTCCCTATTTGTTAAAATCAAGTCTAGAACAGCTTCCGCCCTAGTAGCTTTTTCAACCTTCTGAAATAAAAAGTTGTCTCCAATGCAGTCCAGGAATTTGTTGGATAGTCTGTGCCCCGCTGTGTTATTTTCCCAACATATAGCCGGATAGTTGAAGTCCCCCATCACCACCAAATCTTGGGCTTTGGATGATTTTGTTAGTTGCTTAAAAAAAGCCTCATCCACCTCTTCCACCTGGTTAGGTGGCCTGTAGTAGACTCCTAGCATGACATCTCCCTTGTTTTTTACCCCTTTTAGCCTAACCCAGAGACTCTCAACACTTCCGTCTCCTATGTCCATCTCTACCTCAGTCCAAGTGTGTACATTTTTAATATACAAGGCAACACCTCCTCCCTTTTTCCCCTGTCTATCCTTCCTGAGCAAGCTGTACCCATCCACACCAACATTCCAATCATGTGTATTATCCCACCAAGTTTCAGTGATGCCAACAATGTCATAGTTGTATTTATTTATTAGCACTTCCAGTTCTTCCTGCTTATTCCCCATACTTCTCGCATTTGTATATAGGCATCTAAGATACTGGTTTGATCTTTCCTCCCAGTTTTGTCCTGACCCTCCTTTCCCTCTGACAATATAGCCCACACTCCCTCTCGTTTTTGACCCATCTCCCCGGTCTCCATGTTCCCCACTTACCTGTGGGCTTTGCTCACCTGTCCCCGTCGAACCTAGTTTAAAGCCCTCCTCACTAGGTTAGCCAGTCTGTGTCCAAAGGTACTAATAACTTGAGCTGTGGTTTGGAGGTGGAACAGCTGTCAAGGGCACTGAGGGGGAGATAGCAGGAGCTCATCCTTCAAGCAGGGGGGTTGGCACTGGAGGTTACTAGAAAGGACAAGAAGACTCCATTCTGGGGTTCAGGAGGTGAATTTATCCCTCAGTGGTGGGCAGGTGATGGGTGGAAGTAGTGCTGGTTCCAGGTGCCCTTAATTCCCGCTGATTCCTCGGGGCGTTTGAGTCTCTGACAGGTTCTCGTTCCCTTGCAGCAGGAGGACGTCACGTCCAAAGTGATGCACCAGTTCCGCATCATCCGGCACTTGCGCCAGATTCCTGAGACACTGCAGGGGCTGTGCCTCTGTGAACATCAGCAACTCCCGCTCCTTGCTGCAGGTACTGCTCTGGCTCACTGTAAATGGGGTGCTAGTGGAAGGGGAAATGGAGCCCCCTGGCACTCACTAAAAGGGACAGTGGTGGACCCCTGTGGCTTTGCTTCAGCAAGTCTCCTTCTCGAGGTCTCTCTTTGAGGACTGAGAGAGTGTTAGGGTTGACGTATGTGAGTGCGAGCAGGAGCCTCTTTCGAGTTTTCTCCTTTCCTTTTACTGATTTTACTAGAAAACAGACGTCCCTGTTAGAATAATAGAATCATAGAATATCAGAGTTGGAACGGACCTCAAGAGGTCATCTAGTCCAACCCCCTGCTCAAAGCAGGACCAATTCCCAGCTAAACCATCCCAGCCAGGGCTTTGTCAACCCGGGCCTTAAAAACCTCCAAGGAAGGAGACTCCACCACCTCCCTAGGTAACGCATTCCAGTGTTTCACCACCCTCCTAGTGAAATAGTTTTTCCTGATATCCAACCTGGACCTCCCCCACTGCAACTTGAGACCATTCCTCCTTATTCTGTCATCTGCCACCACTGAGAACAACCGAGCTCCATCCTCTTTGGAACCCCCCTTCACGTAGTTGAAGGCTGCTATCAAATCCCCCCTCATTCTTCTCTTCTGGAGACTAAACAATCCCAGTTCCCTCAGCCTCTCCTCATAAGTCATGTGCTCCAGACCCCTAATCATTTTTGCTGCCCTCCTCTGGACTCTTTCCAATTTTTCCTCATCCTTCTTGTAGTGTGGGGCCCAAAACTGGACACAGTATTCCAGATCAGGCCTCACCAATGTCGAATAAAGGGGAACGATCACGTTCCTCGATCTGCTGGCAATGCCCCTACTTATACAGCCCAAAATGCCGTTAGCCTTCTTGGGAACAAGAGCACACTGTTGACTCATATCCAGCTTCTCATCCACTGTGACCCCTAGGTCCTTTTCTGCAGAACTGCTACTTAGCCATTCGGTCCCTAGTCTGTAGCAGTGCATGGGATTCTTCCGTCCTAAGTGCAGGACTCTGCACTTGTCCTTGTTGAACCTCATCAGTTTTTTTTCGGCCCAATCCTCTAATGTGTCTAGGTCCCTCTGTATCCGATCCCTACCCTCTAGTGTATCTACCACGCCTCCTAGTTGAGTGTCACCTGCAAACTTGCTGAGAGTGCAGTCCACACCATCCTCCAGTTCATTAATAAAGATATTAAACAAAACCGGCCCCAGGAGCGACCCTTGGGGCACTCCGCTTGAAACCGGCTGCCAACTAGACATGGAGCCATTGATCACTACCCGTTGAGCCCGACGATCTAGCCAGCTTTCTATCCAGCTTACAGTCCATTCATCCAGCCCATACTTCTTTAACTTGGCGGCAAGAATACTGTGGGAGACGTATGTGAGTGCGAGCAGGAGCCTCTTTCGAGTTTTCTCCTTTTATTGATTTTACTAGAAAACAGACGTGCCTGTTGAGAAGGTAAGAGCCTTGGAGAGGTTTTTAACCTGCTCAGTCTGATCCATCTGGTGCCAGCTGAATTCTAGGCATGGAAAACACTAGTTCAAGGTGGCAGAATTTTATAGCCCACCTGGGATTTTGTGCCGTAGAATCACTGGGGACATTAGGGTTTGTCCTTTTCGTTTTACCTTTTCCTCCATCCCTCCTTCCTTTCTCTTGTTCCCCTCCCACCACCAAGAGTGGTGTGTGTGTGTGTGTTGCTGGGGGTGCTCTTCACCTCCCCTCGTGCGAAGTTGACACTGCAGGGGCTGTGCCTTTGTGAACATCAGCAACTCCTACTCCCTGCTGCAGGTACTGCTCTGGCTCACTGTAAATGGGGTGCTAGTGGAAGGGGAAATGGAGCCCCCTGGCACTCACTAAATGGGAAAGTGGTGGATTCTCCATCTCTTGATGTCATTGAATGAAGACTAAATGCCTTTGTGGAATGTTTCTGCCCAAAAAGTAACTATTGTCCTATACAGGAAGCCTATGATATGCAGGGGCTTAGATGAGATGCTCTAAAGGTCTCTTGTGGCCATAAAGTCTCCTAATTTTGGAAACACTGAGTGTAGCATTGGGAGCAGCCTCTGATGTTTTACCGTCTAGCCGGATTGCTTCCTAGAATGAAGACGCATTGAGTGGGGTGATCCACAGAGAGTAGCTCAAACCTTCAAAGTGTCAGGCCAGCAGCAGGACATTAGCACTTCCGGGGATGGGTGGGTGTGGCAGTGACATCACAAAGGCCTTTTCAGGACCTCAGCGTATTGGTCAAAGGTGTTAGGGAGGTGGTGACCTCCGTGAGAGATGCTGACATCAGCCAGGCAGGACAGGGGCGCATGGCCAGGGAAACCTCAGAGACCCCTGTGGCTTTGCTTCAGCAAGTCTCCTTCTCGAGGTTTCTCTTGAGGACTGAGAGAGTATTAGGATTCACGTATTTGAGTGACAGCAGGAGCCTCTTTCGAGTTGTCTCCTTTCCTTTTACTGATTTTACTAGAAAACAGACATCCCTGTTTAGAAAGTAAGAGCCTCCAAGAGGTTTTGGAACCTGCTCAGTCTGATCCATCTGGTGCCAGCTGAATTCTGGGCATGGAAAACACTAGTTCAAGGTGGCAGAATTTTAATCCCTCCCTGTGATTTAGTCTGGTAGAATCACTGGGGACATTAGGGTTTGTCCTTTTCGTTTTACCTTTTCCTCCATCCCTCCTTCCTTTCTCTTTATCTCTTACTTCTTTTGTCCTTTCTCTTGTTCCCTTCCCACCACCAGGAGTGGTATATGTGTGTGTGTGTGTGTGTGTTGCTGGCCAAACTAAAAGCAGAAGAAAATGAAAGAAAACATCAGAGACTGCTTCAATTAACAAAACTCAAGACACAGCAGAGAAAAAGAGAAGAAAAAGCCATCCTCCAGATCATTAATAAAGATATTAAACAAAACCGGCCCCAGGACCGACCCTTGGGGCACTACTCCGCTTGAAACCGGCTGCCGACTAGACATGGAGCCATTGATCACTACCCGTTGAGCCCGACGATCCAGCCAGCTTTCTATCCACCTTACAGTCCATTCATCCAGCCCATACTTCTTTAACTTGGTGGCAAGAATACTGTGGGAGAGCGTATCAAAAGCTTTGCTAAAGTCAAGGAATAACACATCCACTGCTTTCCCCTCATCCACAGAGCCAGTTATCTCATCATAGAAGGCAATTAGGTTAGTCAGGCACGACTTCCCCTTCGTGAATCCATGCTGACTGTTCCTGATCACTTTCCTCTCCTCTAAGTGTTTCATAATTGATTCCTTGAGGACCTGCTCCATGATTTTTCCAGGGACTGAGGTGAGGCTGACTGGCCTGTAGTTCCCTGGATCCTCCTCCTTCCCTTTTTTAAAGATGGGCACGACATTAGCCTTTTTCCAGTCATCCGGGACCTCCCTCGATCGCCATGAGTTTTCAAAAATAATGGCTAATGGCTGTGCAATCTCATCCGCCAAGTCCTTTAGCACCCTCGGATGCAGCGCATCCAGCCCCATGGAGTTGTGCACGTCCAGTTTTTCTAAATAGTCCCGAACCACTTCTTTCTCCACAGAGGGCTGGTCACCTTCTCCCCATATTGTGCTGCCCAGTGCAGCAGTCTGGGAGCTGACCTTGTTCGTGAAGACAGAGGCAAAAAAAGCATTGAGTACATTAGCTTTTTCCACATCCTCGGTCACTAGGTTGCCTCCCTCATTCAGTAAGGGGCCCACACTTTCCTTGACTTTCTTCTTGTTGCTAACATACCTGAAGAAACCCTTCTTGTTACTCTTAACATCTCTTGCTAGCTGCAACTCCAAGTGTGATTTGGCCTTCCTGATTTCACTCCTGCATGCCTGAGCAATATTTTTATACTCCTCCCTGGTCATTTGTCCAATCTTCCACTTCTTGTAAGCTTCTTTTTTGCGTTTAAGATCAGCAAGGATTTCACTGTCTAGCCAAGCTGGTCGCCTGCCATATTTACTATTCTTTCTACACATCGGGATGGTTTGTTCCTGCAACCGCAATAAGGGTTCTTTAAAATACAGCCAGCTCTCCTGGACCCCTTTGCCCTTCATGTTATTCTCCCAGGGGATCCTGCCCATCTGTTCCCTGAGGGAGTCAAAGTCTGCTTTTCTGAAGTCCAGGGTCCGTATTCTGCTGCTCTCCTTTCTTCCTTGTGTCAGGATCCTGAACTCGACCATCTCATGGTCACTGCCTCCCAGATTCCCATCCACTTTTGCTTCCCCTACTAATTCTTCCCTGTTTGTGAGCAGCAGGTCAAGAAAAGCTCTGCCCCTAGTTGGTTCCTCCAGCACTTGCACCAGGAAATTGTGCCCTACACGTTCCAAAAACTTCCTGGATTGTCTGTGCACCGCTGTATTGCTCTCCTAGCAGATATCAGGGTGATTAAAGTCTCCCATGAGAACCAGGGCCTGCGATCTAGCAACTTCTGCTAGTTGCCAGAAGAAAGCCTCATCCACCTCATCCCCCTGGTCTGGTGGTCTATACCAGACTCCAACCATGACATCCCCCTTGTTGCTCACACTTCTCAACTTTATCCAGAGACTGTCAGGTTTTTCTGCAGTTTCATACCAGAGCTCTGAGCAGTCATACTCCTCTCTTACATACAACGCAACTCCCCCACCTTTTCTGCCCTGCCTGTCCTTCCTGAACAGTTTATATCCATCCATGACAGTACTCCAGTCATGTGAGTTATCCCACCAAGTCTCTGTTATTCCAATCACATCATAGTTCCCTGACTGTGCCAGGACTTCCAGTTCTCCCAGCTTGTTTCCCAGGCTTCTTGCATTTGTGTATAGGCACTTAAGATAACTCATCGATCGTCCCTCATTCTCAGCATGAGACAGGAGTCCTCCCCCCTTGCGCTCTCCTGCTTGTGCTTCCTCCCAAGATCCCATTTCCCCACTTACCTCAGGGCTTTGGTCTCCTTCCCCCGGTGAACCTAGTTTAAAGCCCTCCTCACTAGGTTAGCCAGCCTGCTGGCGAAGATGCTCTTCTCTCTCTTCGTTAGGTGGAGCCCGTCTCTGCCTAGCACTCCTCCTTCTTGGAACACCATCCCATGGTTGAAGAATCCAAAGCCTTCTCTCCAACACCACCTGTGTAGCCATTCGTTGACTTCCACGATTCGACGGTCTCTACCCAGGCCTTTTCCTTGCACAGGGAGGATGGACGAGAACACCACTTGCGCCTCAAACTCCTTTATCCTTCTTCCCAGAGCCACATAGTCTGCAGTGATCCGCTCAAGGTCATCTCTGATCGCTCACCTTCCACATCACCGTCTTCTTAAGAACTTCCTCAACTGTTGCAGGAACTACTCAGAGAAACCTGCAGATGTAAGCCTCAGTGAGCTCTCCCCAAGCGAACTCCCAGTCAAACTCCCGCTCTTAGCCTCTGCTGTTCGCCGCTCCTTCTCCAAGTCTCTCTTTGAGGACTGAGAGAGTATTAGGGTTCACGTATTTGAGTGCGAGCAGGAGCCTCTTTCGAGTTTTTTCCTTTCCTTTTACTGATTTTACTAGAAAACAGACGTCCCTGTTGAGAAGGTAAGAGCCTCCAAGAGGTTTTGGAACCTGCTCAGTCTGATCCATCTGGTGCCAGCTGAATTCTAGGCATGGAAAACACTAGTTTAATGTGTCAGAATTTTATTCCCTCCCTGGGATTTTGTCCCGTAGAATCACTGGGGACATTAGGGTTTGTCCTTTTCGTTTTACCTTTTCCTCCATCCCTCCTTCCTTTCTCTTCATCTCTTACTTCTTTTGTCCTTTCTCCTGTTCCCCTCCCACCACCTATTAGAGGGGCGGATTATACCCATCAGTAGTATGTCCTGGATCTCCCTTTGTATAGCAGTTTTGTCATGAGGTGACTCCTGGTAGGGTGGGGTTCTAATTGGGTGAGCATTACCTGTGTTAATGGAGTGGTATGCCCGTTCGGTCCGTTTTGGAGTGGCTGAGAAAATTGGTGCAAAGCTTGTGCACAGCTCCTTGATCTGCTGTCGCTGCAGACGTCCAAGGGTCGTGGAGAGGTTCACCTCTTCTACGCCATCATCCTTTTTTTCTTCGTAATAGACACCTTTAGGCCACTTTGCGTTATTTGTTTTCTGGGCTGTAAACTGGCAAACGTTTAATTTTTTGGAATAAAAGGGCTTAAGAGAATTAACATGGTATACCTTGGGCTTTATGTTGGAGGTGGGGGAGGCTATGAGATAATTAACAGCTCCTAGGCGCTCCTGGACCGCGAATGGTCCTTTCCACGACGCTTCCATTTTATGGGCCTGGAGCGCCTTTAAGACCATGACTTGGTTTCCTACTTTGAAGGACCGTTCTCTGGAATGTTTATCATACCAGGCCTTTTGCTCTTTCTGAGCATTTTTTAGGTTTTCTTTAGCAAGGGCTAAAGAGTGTCGGAGGGTGCTTTGTAGGTTGCTTACAAAGTCTAGAATGTTAGTTCCTGGAGAAGGCGTAAACCCCTCCCATTGCTGTTTCACCAACTGTAATGGCCCCTTAACCTCGCGGCCATACACAAGTTCAAATGGTGAAAACCCTAAACTGGGATGTGGTACAGCCCTGTAGGCGAAAAGCAACTGCTGCAACACTAGGTCCCAATTATTGGAGTGTTCATTTATGAATTTACATATTATGGCCCCCAAAGTTTTATTAAACCTCTCCACCAGGCCATTGGTTTTATGGTGGTAAGGGGTGGCAACCAAGTGATTCACCCCATGAGCTTCCCACAGGTTTTTCATGGTCCCTGCCAGGAAATTAGTTCCCGAATCTGCAAGGATGTTGGAGGGCCAATCTACCCCGGCAAAAATGTCTGTTAATGCCTGGCACACACTTTTAGCCCTGGTGTTGCTTAAGGGTACTGCTTCCGGCCATCGGGTAACAAAATCCATGAAAGTCAGTACGTACTGCTTTCCTTTGGGTGTCTTTTTGGGAAAAGGACCCAGAATATTCACAGCTACGTGCTGAAATGGGACCTTAATTATGGGTAGTGGCTGGAGAGGGGCTTTAACCTGGTCTTGGGGCTTTTCCACTCGTTGGTACACCTCACAAGACCGGACATAATTAGCAACGTCCTTGCCCATTCCCTCCCAGTGGAAGGACTTCCCCAACCGGTCCTTGGTTCTGTTCACCCCAGAATGGCCACTGGGATGATCGTGGGCTAAGCTCAAGAGCTTTACCCGATACTTAGTGGGAACTACCAACTGTCTTTGAGGATGCCAGTTTTTCTGGTGCCCACCAGAAAGAGTCTCCTTGTATAAAAGTCCTTGTTCTATAACAAACCGGGATGGGTTAGAAGAGCTGAGAGGCGGTGGGGTGCTCCACGCCGCCGCCCAAACTTTCTGAAGGCTGTTATCTGCTTCCTGCTCGGCCTGGAACTGTTTCCTTGATGCTGGAGACATCAGTTCCTCCTTGGATTGTGGACTGGGGCTTGGTCCCTCTGGAAGTGATGCAGGTGCTGGGGCTGTTTCCATTGACTGTGATCCGCTGTCCACTGGTGCACTATGTGGTATCTCAGGCTCTGGCTGAGCCTCTTGGGTAGGGTTATCTGCTGCTTCCGCCAGGTCAGGCTCGCTGGTGCCCTCTGGCGTTGGAGTTGTAGACGGGTTTGCAAGCGCTGGACTCAGTGCTGGCAATGGTCCTGGTGCTGGTTGCGTTGCCAGTTCCGGTTCTGGGACTGGCTTTGGCTGGGTCTCTGGGATTGGATTCACTACGGCTGTTGCAGTCGTTGGCAGGGGATCCGGTTCCACCACCTTTGTCTGGGTCTCTGGTAACACAGCCGGGGCCCTGGTGGACGGCTCAGGAACAGGGATGGGGGTGAAAGCTTGCTTAGCCTTTGCTACTTCCAGTTCATGCTTCCTTTCTTTTTCTCTCTCCTCCATCTCTTTTTTTTTTCAGCTCCATTTCTTTTTCTTTCAACTTCATCTCTCTCTTGTGGGCCTCCTCTTTGGCTTTTTCTTCTCTTTTTCTCTGCTGTGTCTTGAGTTTTGTTAATTGAAGCAGTCTCTGATGTTTTCTTTCATTTTCTTCTGCTTTTAGTTTGGCCAGTTCTATTTTTTTAGCTACTTCTTTGGTAGTCATTTTCCTGTTTTCTTGTGCTGGGTCACCCCCTCTGCAGTTGACTGAAACTGGGAAGCTCTCAGCTCTGGCTGCTGCTGAGTTAAGAGAGACTTTCTAACTAGCTACTCCCGAGGATGTAAAAAGAAAAAAAAACCAATTCAGCTTGTAAATTCCTTTTACCCTGTCGTTTGCTCATTTGAACACTTCTCTTAACAAAGGACCTTGTTAAAAAAACTTAACACCTCTGCCTTCAGGCAAGGAGAGAGAAGATATGCATCTATCTCCAGCTCTGCTTTTCAAGCAGCTAGAAAGAAAAAAAAATCTCACTGGCTTTGGATTTAAAATGATCCCACCTCTACCACCATGTCAAGGCTGTATCCCCACTTTGAACTTTAGGGTACAAATGTAGGGGCCTGCATGAAAACTTCTAAGCTTAACTACCAGCTTAGCTCTGGTCCGCTGCCACCATCCCAAGGCTAATTTCCTTCCCTGGGTAGCCTTGAGAGACCTTCACCAATTCCCTGGTGAATACAGATCCAAACCCCTTGGATCTTAAAACAAGGAGAAATTAACCATTCCCACTTCTTTCTCCCACCAACTCCTGGTGAATACAGATCCAACCCCCTTGGATCTAAAACAAGGAAAAATCGATCAGGTTCTTAAAAAGAAGGTTTTTAATTAAAGAAAAAGGTAAAAATCATCTCTGTAAAATCAGTATGGAAATAACCATACAGGGTAATCAAACTTAAAGAGCTCAGAGGACTCCCCTCTAGTTTTAGGTTCAAAGTACAGCAAACAAAGATAAACACTCTAGTAAAAGGTACATTTACATGTTGAGAAAACAAAGGAAAACTAACACGCCTTGCCTGGCTATTTACTTAGAAGTTAGAAATAGGAGAGACTTGTTTAGAAAGATGTGGAGAACCTGGATTGATGTCTGGTCCCCCTCAGTCCCGAGAGCAAACGCACAACCAAAACAAAGAACACAAACAAAAGCCTTCCCCTCCCCACGGCCAAAGTGATGCACCAGCTCCGCAACATCTGGCACTTGTGCCAGGTGCCTGAGACACTGCAGGGGCTGTTCCTCTGAGGCCTTAGCAACTCCCTCTCCCTGCTGCAGGTACTGCTCTGGCTCACTGTAAATGGGGAGCTAGTGGAAGGGGAAATGGAGCCCCCTGGCACTCACTAAAAGGGAAAGTGGTGGATTCTCCATCTCTTGATGTCATTTAATCAAGACAAGATGCCTTTCTGGAATGTGTATGCCCAAAAAGTAACTATTGTACTATACAGGAAGCCTATGATATGCAGGGGCTTAGATTAGATGCTCTAAAGGTCTCTTCTGCCCATCAAGTCTACTAATTTTGGAAACACTGAGTGTAGCATTGGGAGCAGCCTCTGATGTTTTACTGTTTGGCCGGCTTGCTTCGTAGAATGAAGACGCATGGAGTGGGGTGATCCCCAGAGAGTAGCTCAAACCTTCATAGTGTCAGGCCAGCAGCAGGACATTAGCACTTCAGGGGATGGTTGGGTGTGACAGTGACATCACAAAGGACTTTTGCAGGAGCTCAGCCTATTGGTCAAAGTTGTTAGGGAGGTGGTGACCTCAGAGAGAGATGCTGACATCAGCCAGGCATGACAGGAGCACAGGGCCAGGGAAACCTCAGAGACACCTGTGGCTTTGCTTCAGCAAGTCTCCTTCTCGAGGTCTCTCTTTGAGGACTGAGAGAGAATTAGGGCTGACGTATGTGAGTGCGAGCAGGAGCCTCTTTCGAGATTTCTCCTTTCTCTTTACTGATTTTACTAGAAAACAGACGTCCCTGTTAAGAAGGTAAGAGCCTCGGAGAGGTTTGTAACCTTTTCAGTCTGATCCACCTGGTGCCAGCTGAATTCTAGGCATGGAAAACACTAGCTCAAGGTGGCAGAATTTTATTCCCTCCCTGGGATTTTGTCCCGTGGAATCACTGGGGACATTAGGTTTTGTCCTTTTTGTTTTACCTTTTCCTCCATCCCTCCTTCCTTTCTCTTCAACTCTTACTTCTTTTGTCCTTTCTCCTGTTCCCCTCCCACCACCAGGAGTGGGGTGTGTGTGTGTTGCTGGGGGTGCTCTTCACCTCCCCTTGTGGAAAGTTGATCCAATACTGTGAGGTTGAAATAGTGCTTCGACTCCACTGACACTAGATGCTGCCATCCTGTGGCTTAGCATTAGTGTCTGGGATGACTTGGAGCAAGATCTCAACCTCCCCGCAACCCACTTCACTGCTGCCAGAATCCCTCCTGCCCCCCCTGCTAGAGCCACCTCCCTGCCCAACCTGGGTGGGGGTGGAGAAGAGGGTTTTGATAACTTGAGCTGTGGTTTGGAGGTGGAACAGCTGTCAAGGGCACTGAGGGGGAGGTAGCAGATGCTAATCCTACAAGGATGGGGGTTGGCACTGGAGGTTACCGGAAAGGAGAAGAAGACTCCATTCTGGTGTTGAGGAGGAGAATTCATCCCTCAGTGGTGGGCAGGTGCTGGGTGGAAATACTGCTGCTTCCAGGTGGCCTTAATTCCCCCTGATACCTCTGGGCGTTTGAGTCTCTGACAGGTTCTCGTTCCCTTCCAGCAGGAGGACGTCACGGCCAAAGTGATGCACCAGCTCCGCATCATCCGGCACTTGCGCCAGGTGCCTGTGACGCTGCAGGGGCTGTGCCTCTGAGGCCTTCAGCAACTCCTGCTCCCTGCTGCAGGTACTGTTCTGGCTCACTGTAAATGGGGAGCTAGTGGAAGGGGAAATGGAGCCCCCTGGCACTCACTAAAATGGAAAGTGGTGGATTCTCCATCTCTTGATGTCATTGATTGAAGATTACATGCCTCTCTGGAATGTGTGTGCCCAAAAAGTAACTATTATACTATACTGGAAGCCTATGATATGGAGGGGGTTAGATGAGATGCTCTAAAGGTCTCTTGTGGCCATAAAGTCTCCTAATTTTGGAAACACTGAGTGTAGCATTGGGAGCAGCCTCTGATCTTTTACTGTCTAGCCGGCTTGCTTCCTAGAATGAAGACGCATTGAGTGGGGTGATCCACAGAGAGTAGCTCAAACCTTCAAAGTGTCAGGCCAACAGCAGGACATGAGCACTTTAGGGTTTGGTTGGGTGTGGCAGTGATATCACAAAGGCTTTTTCAAGGACCTCAGCGTACTGGTCAAAGGTGTTAGGAAGGTGGTGACCTCAGAGAGAGATGCTGACATGAGCCAGGCAGGACAGGGGGGCAGGGCCAGGGAAACCTCAGAGACCCCTGTGGCTTTGCTTCAGCAAGTCTCATTCTCGAGGTCTCTCTTTGAGGACTGAGAGAGTATTAGGGTTCACGTATGTGAGTGCGAGCAGGAGCCTCTCTCCAGTTTTCTCCTTTCCTTTTACTGATTTTCCTAGAAAACAGACATCCCTGTTTAGAAGGTAAGAGGCTCCAAGAGGTTTTGGATCCTGCTCAGTCTGATATGTCTCGTGCCAGCTGAATTCTAGGCATGGAAAACACTCGTTTAAGGTGGCAGAATTTTATTCCCTCCCTGGGATTTTGTCCCGTGGAATCACTGGGGACATTAGGTTTTGTCCTTTTCGTTTTACCTTTTCCTCCATCCCTCCTTCCTTTCTCTTCAACTCTTACTTCTTTTGTCCTTTCTCCTGTTCCCCTCCCACCACCAGGAGTGGGGTGTGTGTGTGTTGCTGGGGGTGCGCTTCACCTCCCCTTGTGGAAAGTTGATCCAATACTGTGAGGTTGAAATAGTGCTTGGACCCCACTGACACTAGATGCTCCCATCCTGTGGCTTAACATTACTGTCTGGGATGACTTCGGGCAAGGTCTCAACCTCCCCGCAACGCACTTTTCTGCTTTCAGAATCCCTGCTGCCCCCCCTCCTAGATCCGCCTCCCTGCCCAACCTGGGTGGGGGTGGAGAAGAGGGTTCTGATAACTTGAGCTGTGGTTTGGAGGTGGAACAGCTGTCAAGGGCACTGAGCGGGAGGTAGCAGGAGCTCATCCTACAAGGAGTGGGGTTGGCACTGGAGGTTACTAGAAAGGTCAAGAAGATTCCATTCTGGGGTTGAGGAGGTGAATTGCTCAAAGGTGTTAGGGAGGTGGTGACCTCAGAGAGAGATGCTGACATGAGCCAAGCAGGACAGGGGGGCAGGGCCAGGGAAACCTCAGAGACCCCTGTGATTTTGCTTCAGCAAGTCTCCTTCTCGAGGTCTCTCTTTGAGGACTGACAAAGTATTAGGGTTCACGTATGTGAGTGGGAGCAGGAGCCTCTTTCGAGTTTTCTCCTTTCCTTTTACTGATTTTACTAGAAATCAGTTAGAAGCAACAAAGCACATTTGGTGATTTTTTGATGGTTGGGGTCTCTGGTGATTGGTTCCATATAAGATGGGGGGAAAAAATGGAGTCTCCTTCCTTGGAGGTTTTTAAGGCCCGGCTTGACAAAGCCCTGGCTGGGATGATTTAGCTGGGAATTGGTCCTGCTCTGAGCAGGGGGTTGGACTAGATGACCTCTTGAGGTCCCTTCCAACTCTGATATTGTATGATTTTGTGATTCTATGAAAACAGACTTCCCTGTTGAGAAGGTAAGAGCCTCCAATAGGTTTTGCAACCTCCACAGTCTGATCCATCTGGTGCCAGCTGAATTCTAGGCATGGAAAACACTAGTTGAAGGTGGCAGAATTTTATTCCGTCCCTGGGATTTTATCCCGTAGAATCACTAGGGATATTAGCGTTTGTCCTTTTCATTTTACCTTTTCCTCCATCCCTCCTTCCTTTCTCTTCATCTCTTACTTCTTTTGTCCTTTCTCTTGTTCCCCTCCCACCACCAGGAGTGGTGTGTGTGTGTGTGTGTGTCTGTGTGTGTATTGCTGGGGGTTCTCTTCACCTCTCCCTGTGGGAAGTTCCTCTAAAACTGTGGGGTTGAAATAGTGCTTGGACTCCACTGACACAAGATGCTGCCATCCTGTGGCTTAGCATTAGTGTCTGGGATGACTTGGGGCAAGATCTCAACCTCCCCTCAACCCACTTCACTTCTGGCAGAATCCCTCTTGCCCCCCCGCTAGAGCCGCCTCCATGCCCAACCTGGTTGGGGGTGCAGAAGAGGGTTCTGATAACTTGAGGTTTGGTTTGGAGGTGGAACAGCTGTCAAGAACACTGAGTGGGAGGAAGCAGGAGCTCACCCTAGAACGAGGGGGGTTGGCACTGGAGGTTACTAGAAAGGACAAGAAGACTCCATTCTGGGGTTCAGGAGGTGAATTTATCCCTCAGTGGTGGGCAGGTGATGGGTGGAAGTAGTGCTGGTTCCAGGTGCCCTTAATTCCCGCTGATTCCTCGGGGCGTTTGAGTCTCTGACAGGTTCTCGTTCCCTTGCAGCAGGAGGACGTCACGGCCAAAGTGATGCACCAGCTCCGCATCATCCGGCATTTGTGCCAGGTGCCTGAGACACTGCAGGGGCTGTGCCTCTGAGGCCATCAGCAACTCCCGCTCCCTGCTGCAGGTACTGCTCTGGCTCACTGTAAATGGGGAGCTAGTGGAAGGGGAAATGGAACCCCCTGGCACTCACTAAAAGGGAAAGTGGTGGATTCTCCATCTCTTGATGTCATTGAATGAAGACTAGATGCCTTTCTGGAATGTGTGTGCCCAAAGAGTAACTATTGTACTATACAGGAAGCCTATGATATGCAGGGGCTTAGATTAGATGCTGAGTGTAGCATTGGGAGCAGCCTCTGATGTTTTACTGTCTAGCCCACTTGCTTCCTAGAATGAAGACGCATTGAGTGGGGTGATCCACAGAGAGTAGCTCAAACCTTCATAGTGTCAGGCCAGCAGCAGGACATTAGCACTTAAGGGTTTGATTGGTGGCAGTGATATCACAAAGGTCTTTTGCAGGACCTCAGCATATTGGTCAAAGGTGTTAGGGAGGTGGTAACCTCAGAGAGAGATGCTGCCATCAGCGAGGCAGGACAGGGGCGCATGGCCAGGGAAACCTCAGAGACCCCTGTGGCTTTGCTTCAGCAAGTCTCCTTCTCGAGGTTTCTCTTGAGGACTGAGAGAGTATTAGGATTCACGTATTTGAGTGAGAGCAGGAGCCTCTTTCGAGTTGTCTCCTTTCCTTTTACTGATTTTACTAGAAAACAGACATCCCTGTTTAGAAAGTAAGAGCCTCCAAGAGGTTTTGGAACCTGCTCAGTCTGATCCATCTGGTGCCAGCTGAATTCTAGGCATGGAAAACACTAGTTCAAGGTGGCAGAATTTTAATCCCTCCCTGTAATATTGTCTGGTAGAATCACTGGGGACATTAGGGTTTGACCTTTTCATTTTACCTTTTCCTCCATCCCTCCTTCCTTTCTCTTTATCTCTTACTTCTTTTGTCCTTTCTCTTGTTCCCCTCCCACCACCAGGAGTGGTATATATGTGTGTGTGTGTGTGTGTGTGTTGCTGGGGGTGCTCTTCACCTCCCCTTGTTGGGAGTTGATCCAAAACTGTATGGTTGAAATAGTGCTTGGACTCCACTGACACTAGATGCTGCCATCGTGTGGTTTAGCATTAGTGTCTGGGATGACTTGGGGCAAGATCTCAACCTCCCCGCAACCCACTTCACTGCTGCCAGAATCCCACCTGCCCCCCCTGCTAGAGCCGCCTCCCTGCCCAACCTTGGTGGGGGTGGAGAAGAGGGTTCTGATAACTTGAGCTGTGGTTTGGAGGTGGAACAGCTCTCAAGGGCACTGAGGGGGAGGTAGCAGGAGCTCACCCTACAAGGACGGGGGTTGGCACTGGAGATTACTAGAAAGGAGAAGACGACTCCATTCTGGGGTTCAGGAGGTGAATTCATCCCTCAGTGGTGGGCAGGTGCTGGGTGTAAATACTGCTGGTTCCAGGTGTTCTTAATTGCCCCTGATTCCTCGGGGCATTTGAGTCTCTGACAGGTTCTCGTTCCCTTTCAGGAGGTGGACGTCTCGGCCAAAGGGATGCACCAGCTCCGCATCATCCGGCACTTACGCCATGTGCCTGAGACACTGCAGGGGCTATTCCTCTGAGGCCTTAGCAACTCCCTCTCCCTGCTGCAGGTACTGCTCTGGCTCACTGTAAATGGGGAGCTAGTGGAAGGGGAAATGGAGCCCCCTGGCACTCACTAAAAGGGAAAGTGGTGGATTTGAGCAGGGGGTTGGACTAGATGACCTCTTGAGGTCCCTTCCAACTCTGATATTCTATGATTCTATGATTCTATGATTCTATGATTCTCCAACTCTTGATGTCATTGATTGAAGACTAGATGCCTTTCTGGAATGTGTGTGCCGAAAAAGTAACTTTTGTACTATACTGGAAGCCTATGATATGGAGGGGGTTAGATGAGATGCTCTAAAGGTCTCTTGTGGCCATAAAGCCTACAAATTTTGGAAACACTGAGTGTAGTATTGGGAGCAGCCTCTGATGTTTTACTGTCTAGCCGGCTTGCTTCCTAGAATGAAGACGCATTGAGTGGGGTGATCCACGCAGAGTAGCTCAAACCTTCAAAGTGTCAGGCCAGCAGCAGGACATTAGCACTTCCGGGGATGGGTGTGTGTGGCAGTGACATCACAAAGGCCTTTTCAGGACCTCAGCCTATTGGTCAAAGGTGTTAGGGAGGTGGTAACCTCAGAGAGAGATGCTGACATCAGCCAGGCAGGACAGGGGCTTAGGGCCAGGGAAACCTCAGAGACCCCTGTGACTTTCATAGAATCATAGAATCATAGAATATCAGGGTTGGAAGGGACCTCAAGAGGTCATCTACTCCAACCCCGTCCTCAAAGCAGGACCAATTCCCAACTAAATCATCCCAGCCAGGGCTTTGTCAAGCCGGGCCTTAAAAACCTCCAAGGAAGGAGACTCCACCACCTCCCTAGTTAACGCATTCCAGTGCTTCACCACCCTCCTAGTGAAATAGTGTTTCCTAATATCCAACCTGGACCTCCCCCACTGCAACTTGAGACCATTGCTCCTTGTTCTGTCATCTGCCACCACTGAGAACAACCGAGCTCCATCCTCTTTGGAACCCCCCTTCACGTAGTTGAAGGCTGCTATCAAATCCCCCCTCATTCTTCTCTTCTGGAGACTAAACAATCCCAGTTCCCTCAGCCTCTCCTCAAAAGTCATGTGCTCCAGACCCCTAATCATTTTTGTTGCTCTCCACTGGACTCTTTCCAATTTTTCCACATCCTTCTTGTAGTGTGGGGCCTGTCGGAGAAAAACAGAGTTCTCACTATTTGTTTAGGTACAGCAAGTCAGATGCTTTATTAACTCTCACAATTGCCCAGAGGGAGAGAGCTAAGCAGGTCTCTCCCAGGTAACTAATTACAGCAAGCATTTATACCTTTCATTACAGAAATAAATAAAGAGGGACAGCTGCGTTTTGTTTATACATAGGCCATCTTGATATCTCGATCTGCTGGCAATGCCCCTACTTATACAGCCCAAAATGCCGTTAGCCTTCTTGGCAACAAGAGCACACTGTTGACTCATATCCAGCTTCTCGTCCACTGTGACCCCTAGGTCCTTTTCTGCAGAACTGCTACCTAGCCATTCGGTCCCTAGTCTGTAGCAGTGCATGGGATTCTTCCGTCCTAAGTGCAGGACTCTGCACTTGTCCTTGTTGAACTTCATCAGGTTTTTTTTGGCCCAATCCTCTAATTTGTCTAGGTCCCTCTGTATCCGATCCCTACTCTCTAGCGTATCTACCACGCCTCCTAGTTTAGTGTCATCTGCAAACTTGCTGAGAGTGCAGTCCACACCATCCTCCAGATCATTAATAAAGATATTAAACAAAACCGGCCCCAGGACCGACCCTTGGGGCACTACTCTGCTTGAAACCGGCTGCCGACTAGACATGGAGCCATTGATCACTACCCGTTGAGCCCGACGATCCAGCCAGCTTTCTATCCACCTTACAGTCCATTCATCCAGCCCATACTTCTTTAACTTGGTGGCAAGAATACTGTGGGAGAGCGTATCAAAAGCTTTGCTAAAGTCAAGGAATAACACATCCACTGCTTTCCCCTCATCCACAGAGCCAGTTATCTCATCATAGAAGGCAATTAGGTTAGTCAGGCACGACTTCCCCTTGGTGAATCCATGCTGACTGTTCCTGATCACTTTCCTCTCCTCTAAGTGTTTCATAATTGATTCCTTGAGGACCTGCTCCATGATTTTTCCAGGGACTGAGGTGAGGCTGACTGGCCTGTAGTTCCCCGGATCCTCCTCCTTCCCTTTTTTAAAGATGGGCACTACATTAGCCTTTTTCCAGTCATCCGGGACCTCCCTCGATCGCCATGAGTTTTCAAAAATAATGGCTAATGGCTGTGCAATCTCATCCGCCAAGTCCTTTAGCACCTTCGGATGCAGCGCATCCAGCCCCATGGAGTTGTGCACGTCCAGTTTTTCTAAATAGTCCCGAACCACTTCTTTCTCCACAGAGGGCTGGTCACCTTCTCCCCATATTGTGCTGCCCAGTGCAGCAGTCTGGGAGCTGACCTTGTTCGTGAAGACAGAGGCAAAAAAAGCATTGAGTACATTAGCTTTTTCCACATCCTCAGTCACTAGGTTGCCTCCCTCATTCAGTAAGGGGCCCACACTTTCCTTGACTTTCTTCTTGTTGCTAACATACCTGAAGAAACCCTTCTTGTTACTCTTAACATCTCTTGCTAGCTGCAACTCCAAGTGTGATTTGGCCTTCCTGATTTCACTCCTGCATGCCTGAGCAATATTTTTATACTCCTCCCTGGTCATTTGTCCAATCTTCCACTTCTTGTAAGCTTCTTTTTTGCGTTTAAGATCAGCAAGGATTTCACTGTTTAGCCAAGCTGGTCGCCTGCCATATTTACTATTCTTTCTACACATCGGGATGGTTTGTTCCTGCAACCGCAATAAGGATTCTTTAAAATACAGCCAGCTCTCCTGGACCCCTTTGCCCTTCATGTTATTCTCCCAGGGGATCCTGCCCATCTGTTCCCTGAGGGAGTCAAAGTCTGCTTTTCTGAAGTCCAGGGTCCGTATTCTGCTGCTCTCCTTTCTTCCTTGTGTCAGGATCCTGAACTCGACCATCTCATGGTCACTGCCTCCCAGGTTCCCATCCACTTTTGCTTCCCCTACTAATTCTTCCCTGTTTGTGAGCAGCAGGTCGAGAAAAGCTCTGCCCCTAGTTGGTTCCTCCAGCACTTGCACCAGGAAATTGTGCCCTACACTTTCCAAAAACTTCCTGGATTGTCTGTGCACCGCTGTATTGCTCTCCTAGCAGATATCAGGGTGGTTAAAGTCTCCCATGAGAACCAGGGCCTGCGATCTAGCAACTTCTGCTAGTTGCCAGAAGAAAGCCTCGTCCACCTCATCCCCCTGGTCTGGTGGTCTATACCAGACTCCAACCGTGACATCCCCCTTGTTGCTCACACTTCTCAACTTTATCCAGAGACTCTCAGGTTTTTCTACAGTTTCATACCGGACCTCTGAGCACTCATACTCCTCTCTTACATACAATGCAACTCCCCCACCTTTTCTGCCCTGCCTGTCCTTCCTGAACAGTTTATATCCATCCATGACAGTACTCCAGTCATGTGAGTTATCCCACCAAGTGTCTGTTATTGCTTCAGCAAGTCTCCTTCTCGAGGTCTCTCTTTGAGGACTGAGAGAGTATTAGTGTTCACATGTGTGAGTGCGAGCAGGAGCCTCTTTGGAGTTTTCTCCTTTCCTTTGACGGATTTTACTAGAAAACAGACGTCCCTATTTAGAAGGTAAGAGCCTCCAAGAGGTTTTGGAACCTGCTCAGTCTGATCCATCTGGTGCCAGCTGAATTCTAGGCATGGAAAACACTAGGTTAAGGTGGCAGAATTTTATTCCCTCTGTGGGATTTTGTCCCGTAGAATCACAGGGGACATTAGTGTTTGTCATTTTCGTTTTATCTTTTCCTCCATCCCTCCTTCCTTTCTCTTCATCTCTTACTTCTTTTGTCCTTTATCCTGTTCACCTGCCACCACCAGGAGTGGGGTGTGTGTGTGTGTGTGTGTGTGTTGCTGGGGGTGCTCTTCACCTCCCCTTGTGGGAAGTTGATCCAAAACTGTAAGGTTGAAATAGTTCTTGAACTCCAATGACACTAGATGCTGCCATTCTGTGGCTTAGCATTAGTGTTTGGGATGATTGGGGCAAGATCTCAACCTCCCCGCAACCCACTTCACTGCTGGCAGAATCCCTCCTGCCCCCCCTGCTAGAGCCGCCTCCCTGCCCAACCTGGGTGGAGGTGGAGAAGAGGGTTCTGATAACTTGAGCTGTGGTTTGGAGGTGGAACAGCTGTCAAGGGCACTGAGGGGGAAGTAGCAGGATCTCATCCTTCAAGGAGGGGGGTTGGCACTGGAGGTTACTAGAAAGGACAAGAAGACTCCATTCTGGGGTTCAGGAGGTGAATTCATCCCTCAGTGGTGGGGAGGTGCTGGGTGGAAATACTGCTGGTTCCAGATGCCCTTAATTCCCCCTGATTCCTCGGGGCGTTTGAGTCTTTGACAGGTTCTCGTTCCCTTGCAGCAGGAGGACGTCATGGCCAGAGTGATGCACCAGCTCTGCATCATCCGGCACTTGTGCCAGGTGCCTTAGACACTGCAGGGGCTGTGCCTCTGAGGCCATCAGCAACTCCCGCTCCCTGCTGCAGGTACTGCTCTGGCTCACTGTAAATGGGGAGCTAGTGGAAGGGGAAATGGAGCCCCCTGACACTCAGTAAAAGGGAAAGTGGTGGATTCTCCATCTCTTGATGTCATTTCATGAAGACTAGATGCCTTTCTGGAATGTGTGTGTGCCCAAAAAGTACCTATTGTACTATACAGGAAGCCTATGATATGCAGGGGGTTAGATGAGATGTTCTAAAGGTCTCAGAGAGTAGCTGAAACCTTCAAAGTGTCAGGCGAGCAGCAGGACATTAGCACTTCAGGGGATGGGTGGGTGTGGCAGTGACCTCACAAAGGCCTTTTGCAGTGTAGTAGTTCCGGGGTGGGGTCGTCCCTTCCTGGGGTACCTGGGAGCCAGGCCGCCCCGCTACAAAGCGAATAACAGTTAGGGCCCAGACCTTTGGGTAGGGGCTGAGCACACAATTAGCAGTTCGGCGCTCAGGCCTTTGTGCAGGGACTGAGCACACAATCAACAGTTCAGAGCTCAGGCCCTTATGCAGGGACTGAGCACACAATCAACAGCTCCGGCCCTGGGTCAGGGCGGGGAACAAACCAGTAGTCAGTCAGCGGCCCAGGCCTTGTAGCAGGAGCTGGGTCAGTTTGGGTTAGCCCAGGCCCTAGGTCAGGGCGGGGCAGCAAACCAATCGTCAGTCAGAGGCCCAGGCCCCTTGGACAAGGAGGAGGAGAGACTGCCACCCAGCACGGGGTGGCAGGGGGGAACACAGGCCCACCCACTCCACTGTGTTCCAGCCCGGGGCCCTATCCGCAGCAGTCCGTCTGCCGCGCAGTCAGTGGGGATCCTGACCGCAACACACTGACATGGGTTCGGGGTCTGCTATCCCCGGGCCACTTCCCATCTCCTCCTCCATGGGTACCTGTTCCTCCTGAGTTCCATCTGCTGGGTCGCAGATCATGGGCTCCTCCGGGCCCCGAGCAGCAGGTAGGTCTGTCACTCCCTCTGGGCCCTTGGCGGGGGAAGCTCAGACCGTTCCTCAGGATACCGGGCTCTCGGCAGGCTCAGGTCCGCGGGAGCTCGGGCACCAGCGTCTGTCCTCTCCCGCTGCCGGCCAGCTACTGAGCGCTGTGGCTTGGCCTTTATACTTCCTGTCCCGCCCCTTGACTTCCGGGGGGTGGGGACAGGCCGCGGTGGCCTTGACTTCCTGGGGCGCCTGGGAGCCAGGCCGCCCCGCTACATGCAGTATCTCAGCATATTGGTCAAAGGTGTTAGGGAGGTGGTGACCTCAGAGAGAGATGCTGACATCAGTCAGGGGCGCAGGGACAGGGAAACCTCAGAGACCCCTGTGGCTTTGCTTTAGCAAGTCTCCTTCTCGAGGTCTCTCTTTGAGTACTGAGAGAGTATTAGGGTTCACGTATGTGAGTGCGAGCAGGAGCCTCTTTCGAGTTTTCTCCTTCCCTTTTACTGATTTTACTAGAAAACAGACGTCCCTGTTTAGAAGGTAAGAGCCTCCAAGAGGTTTTTGAACCTGCTCAGTCTGATCCACCTGGTGCCCGTTGAATTCTAGGCATGGAAAACACTAGTTCAAGGTGACAGAATTTTGTAGTCCACACGGGATTTTGTCCCGTGGAATCACTGGGGACATTAGGGTTTGTCCTTTTCATTTTACCTTTTCCACCATCCCTCCTTCCTTTCTCTTCATCTCTTACTTCTTTTGTCCTTTCTCCTGTTCCCCTCCCACCACCAGGAGTGGGGTGTGTGTGTGTGTGTGTGTGTGTGTGTGTTGCTGGGGGTGATCTTCACCTCCTCTTGTGGGAAGTTCATCCAAAACTGTGGGGTTGAAATAGTGCTTGGACTCCACAGACACTAGATGCTGCCATCCTGTGGCTTAGCGTTAGTGTCTCGGATGACTTGGGCAAGATCTCAACCTCCCCGCAACCCACTTCACTGCTGCCAGAATCCCTCCTGCCCCCACTGCTAGACCCGCCTCCCAGCCCAACCTTGGTGGGGGTCTAGAAGAGGTTTCTGATGACTTAAGCTGTGGTTTGGAGGTGGAACAGCTGTCAAGGACACTGAGGGGGAGGTAGCAGGAGCTCACCCTAGAAGGAGGGGGATTGGCACTGGAGGTTACTAGAAAGGACAAGAAGACTCCATTCTGGGTTTCAGGAGGTGAATTTATCCCTCAGTGTTGGGCAGGTGCTGAGTGGAAATACTGCTGGTTCCAGGTGCCCTTAATTCCCCCTGATTCCTCGGGGCGTTTGAGTCTGACTGGTTCTCATTCCCTTGCAGCAGGAGGGCATCACGGCCAAAGTGAGGCACCAGCTCCGCATCATCCATCACTTGCGCCAGGTGCCAGAGACACTGCAGGGGTTGTGCCTCTGAGGCCTTCAGCAACTCCCGCTCCCTGTTGCAGGTACTGCTCTGGCTCACTGTAAATGGGGAGCTAGTGGAAGGGGAAATGGAGCCCCCTGGCACTCAGTGAAAGGGAAAGTGGTGGATTCTCCATCTCTTGAAGTCATTGAATGAAACTAGATGCCTTTCTGGAATGTTTGTGCCCAAAAAGTAACTATTGTCCTATACAGGAAGCCTATGATATGCAGGGGGTTAGATGAGATGCTCTAAAGGTCTCTTCTGGCCATAAAGTGTATTAATTTTGGAAACACTGAGTGTAGCATTGGGAGCAGCCTCTAATGTTTTACTGTCTAACCGGCTTGCTTCCTAGAATGAAGACGCATTGAGTGGGGTGATCCACAGAGAGTAGCTCAAACCTTCAAAGTGTCAGGCCAGCAGCAGGATATTAGCACTTCAGGGGATGGGTGGGTGTGGCAGTGACATCACAAAGGCCTTTTGCAGGAGCTCAGCCTATTGGTCAAAGTTGTTAGGGAGGTGGTGACCTCAGAGAGAGATGCTCACATCAGCCAGGCAAAACAGGGGCGCAGGGCCAGGGAAACCTCAGAGACCCCTGTGGCTTTGCTTCAGGAAGTCTCCTTCTCGAGCTCTCTTTGAGGACTGAGAGAGTATTAGGGTTCACATATGTGAGTGTGAGCAGGAGCCTCTTTCGAGTTTTCTCCTTCCTTTTGACGGATTTTACTAGAAAACAGACGTCCCTATTTAGAAGGTAAGAGCCTCCAAGAGGTTTTGGAACCTGCTCAGTCTGATCCATCTGGTGCCAGCTGAATTCTAGGCATGGAAAACAGTAGTTTAAGATGGCAGAATTTTATTCCCTCCCTGGGATTTTGTCCCGTAGAATCACTGGGGACATTAGGGTTTGTCCTTTTCGTTTTACCTTTTCCTCCATCGCTCCTTCCTTTCTCTTCATCTCTTACTTCTTTTGTCCTTTCTCCTGTTCCCCTTTCACCACCAGGAGTGGTGTGTGTGTGTGTGTTTGTGTGTGTGTGTTGCTGGGGGTGCTCTTCACCTCCCCTTGTGGGGAGTTCATCCAAAACTGTATGGTTGAAATAGTGCTTGGACTCCACTGACACTAGATGCTGCCATCCTGTGGCTTAGCATTAGTGTCTGGGATGACTTGGGGCAAGATCTCAACCTCCCCTCAACCCACTTCACTTCTGTCAGAATCCCTCCTGCCCCCCCGCTAGAGCCGCCTCGATGCCCAACCTGGGTGGGGGTGGAGAAGAGGGTTCTGATAACTTGAGGTTTGGTTTGGAGGTGGAACAGCTGTGAAGAACACTGAGGGGGAGGTAGCAGGAGCTAATCCTACGAGGAGGGGGGTTGGCACTGGAGGATACTAGAAAGGACAAGAAGACTCCATTCTGGGGTTCAGGAGGTGAATTCATCCCTCCGCGGTGGGCAGGTGGTGGGTGGCAATACTGCTGGTTCCAGGTGCCCTTAATTCCCCCTAATTCCTCGGGACCTTTGAGTCTCTGACAGGTTCTCGTTCCCTTGCAGCAGGAGGACGTCACGGCCAAAGTGATGCACCAGCTCCGCATCATCCGGCACTTGCGCCAGGTGCCTGAGACACTGCAGGGGCTGTTCCTCTGAGGCCTTCAGCAACTCCCGCTCCCTGCTGCAGGTACTGCTCTGGCTCACTGTAAATGGGGAGCTAGTGGAAGGGGAAATGGAGCCCCCTGGCCCTCACTAAAAGGGAAAGTGGTGGATTCTCCATCTCTTGATGTCATTGAATGAAGACTAGATGCCTTTCTGGAATGTGTGTGCCCAAAGAGTAACTATTGTACTATACAGTAAGCCTATGATATGCAGCGGGTTAGATTAGATGCTCTAAAGGTCTCTTCTGACCATAAAGTCTACTAATTTTGGAAACACTGAGTGTAGCATTGGGAGCAGCCTCTGATGTTTTACTGTCTAGCCCGCTTGCTTCCTAGAATGAGGATGCATTGAGTGGGGTGATCCACAGAGAGTAGCTCAAACCTTCAAAGTGTCAGGCCAGTAGCAGGACATTAGCACTTTAGGGTTTGGTTGGGTGTGGCAGTGATATCACAAAGGCCTTATCCTGGACCTCAGCCTATGGGTCAAAGGTGTTAGGGAGGTGGTTACCTGAGAGAGAGATGCTGACATCAGCCAGGCAGGACAGGAGCGCAGGGCCAGGGAAACCTCAGAGACCCCTGTGGCTTTGCTTCAGCAAGTCTGCTTCTCGAGGTTTCTTTTTGAGGACTGAGAGAGTATTAGGGTTCACGTATTTAAGTGCGAGCAGGAGCCTCTTTCGAGTTTTCTCCTTTCCTTTTACTGATTTTACTTGAAAATTAGAAGGTAAGAGCCTCCAAGAGGTTTTGGAACCTGCTCAGTCTGATCCATCTGGTGCCAGCTGAATTCTCGGCATGGAAAACAGTAGTTTAAGGTGGCAGAATTTTATTCCCTCCCTGGAATTTTGTCCCGTAGAATCACTGGGGAAACTAGGGTTTGTCCTTTTCGTTTTACCTTTTCCTCCATCCCTCCTTCCTTTCTCTTCATCTCTTACTTCTTTTGTCCTTTCTCTTGTTCCCCTCACACCACCAGGAGTGTGTGTGTGTGTGTGTGTGTGTGTGTGTGTGTGTGTGTGTGGTGCTGTTGGTTCTCTTCACCTCCCCTTGTGGGGAGTTGATCCAAAACTGTGGGGTTGAAATAGTGCTTGGACCCCACTGACAGTAGATGCTGCCATTGTGTGACTTAGCATTAGTGTCTGGGATGACTTGGGTCAAGATCTCAACCTCCCTGCAACCCACTTCACTGCTGTCAGAATCCCTCCTGCACACCCTGTTAGAGCCGCCTCCCAGCACAACCTGTGTCGGGGTGGAGAAGAGGGTTCTGATGACTTTAGCTCTGGTTTGGAGGTGGAATGTCTGTGAAGGGCACTGAGCAGGAGGTAGCAGGAGCTCACCCTACAAGGAGGGGGGTTAGCTCTGGAGGTTTCTAGAAAGGACAAGAAGACTCCATTCTGGGGTTCAGGAGGTGAATTCATCTCTCATTGATGGGCAGGTGCTGGGTGGAAATACTGCTGGTTCCAGGTTCCCTTAATTCCCCCTGATTCCTCGGGGCCTTTGAGTCTCTGACAGGTTCTCGTTCCCTTGCAGCAGGAGGACGTCAGGGCCAAAATGATGCACCAGCTCCGCATCATCCTGCACTTACGCCACGTGCCTGAGACACTGCAGGGGCTGCGCCTCTGAGGCCTTCAGGAACTCCCGCTCCCTGCTGCAGGTACTGTTCTGGCTCACTGTAAATGGGGAGCTAGTGGAAGGGGAAATGGATCCCCTGGCACTCACTAAAAGGGAAAGTGATGGATTCTCCATCTCTTAATGTCATTTAATTTAGACTAGATACCTTTCTGGAATGTTTGTGCCCAAAAAGTAACTATTGTACTATACAGGAAGCCCATGATATGCAGGGGCTTAGATTAGATGCTCTAAAGGTCTCTTCTGGCCATAAAGTGTAGTAATTTTGGAAACACGGAGTGTAGCATTGGGAGCAGCCTCTGATGTTTTACTGTCTAGCCGGCTTGCTTCCTAGAATGAAGACGCATTGACTGGGGTGATCCACACAGAGTAGCTCAAACCTTCAAAGTGTCAGGCCAGCACCAGGACATTAGCACTTCAGGGTTTGGTTGGGTGTGGCAGTGACATCACAAAGGCCTTTTGCAGGACGTCAGCTTATTGGTCAAATGTGTTAGGGAGGTGGTGACCTCAGAGAGAGATGCTGACATCAGAGAGAGATGCTGACATGAGGGCCAGGGAAAGCTCAGAGACCGCTCTGGCTTTGCTTCAGCAAGTCTCCTCCTTGAGGTCTCTCTGTGAGGAAAGTAAGTGCCTCGGAGAGGTTTGTATCCTGTTCAGTCTGATCCACCTGGTGCCAGCTGAATTCTAGGCATGGAAAACACTAGTTCAAGGTGGCAGAATTTTATTCCCTCCCTGTGATTTTGTCCCGTAGAATCACTGGGGACATTAGTGTTTGTCCTTTTCGTTTTACCTTTTCCTCCCTCCCTCCTTCCTTTCTCTTCATCTCTTACTTCTTTTGTCCTTTCTCCTGTTCCCCTCCCACCACCGGGAGTGGTTTGTGTGTGTGTGTGTGTGTGTGTGTTGCTGGGGGTGCTCTTCACCTCCCTTTGTGGGGAGTTCATCCAAACCTGTGTGGTTGAAATAGTGCTTGGACTCCACGGACACTAGATGCTGCCATCGTGTGGATTAGCATTGGTGTCTGGGATGACTTGGGGCAAGATCTCAACCTCCCCGCAACCCACTTCACTGCTGGCAGAATCCCACCTGCCACCCCTGCTAGAGCCGCCTCCCTGGCCAACCTGGGTGGGGGTGGAGAAGAGGGTTCTGATAACTTGAGCTGTGGTTTGGTGGTGGAACAGCTGTCAAGGGCACTGAGAGGGAGGTAGCAGCAGCTCACCCTTCAAGGAGGGGATTTGGCACTGGAGGTTACTAGAAAGGACAAGAAGACTCCATTCTGGGGTTCAGGAGGTGAATTCATCCCTCTGTGGTGGGCAGGTGCTGAGTGGAAATACTGCTGATTCCCGGTGCCCTTAATTCCCCCTGATTCCTCGGGGCGTTTGAGTCTCTGACAGGTTCTCGTTCCCTTGCAGGAGGAGGACGTCACGGCCAAAGCTATGCACCAGCTCCGCATCATCCATCACTTGCGCCAGGTGCCTGAGACACTGCAGGGGTTGTGCCTCTGAGGCCATCAGGAACTCCCGCTCCCTGCTGCAGGTACTGCTTTGGTTTACTGTAAATGGGGAGCTAGTGGAAGGGGAAATGGAGCCCCCTGGCACTCACTAAAAGGGAAAGTGGTGGATTCTCCATCTCTTGATGTCATTTAATGAAGACTAGATGCCTTTCTGGAATGTGTGTGCCTAAAAAGTAACTATTGTACTATACTGGAAGCCTATGATATGGAGGGGGTTAGATGAGATGCTCTAAAGGTCTCTTGTGGCCATAAAGTCTCCTAATTTTGGAAACACTGAGTGTAGCATTGGGAGCAGCCCCTGATGTTTTAGTGTCTAGCCGGCTTGCTTCCTAGAATGAAGACGCATTGAGTGGGGTGATCCACACAGAGTAGCTCAAACCTTCAAAGTGTCAGGCCAGCAGCAGGACATTAGCACTTCCGGGGATGGGTGGGTGTGGTAGTGACATCACAAAGGCCTTTTCAGGACCTCAGCCTATTGGTCAAAGGTGTTAGGGAGGTGGTGACCTCCGAGAGAGATGCTGACATCAGCCAGGCAGGACAGGAGCTTAGGGCCAGGGAAACCTCAGACACCCCTGTGGCTTTCATAGAATCATAGAATCATAGAATATCTGGGTTGGAAGGGACCTCAAGAGGTCATCTAGTCCAACCCCCTCCTCAAAGCAGGACCAATTCCCAACTAAATCATCCCAGCCAGGGCTTTGTCAAGCCGGGCCTTAAAAACCTCCAAGGAAGGAGACTCCACCACCTCCCTAGGTAACGCATTCCAGTGCTTCACCACCCTCCTAGTGAAATAGTGTTTCCTAATATCCAACCTGGACCTCCCCCACTGCAACTTGAGACCATTGCTCCTTGTTCTGTCATCTGCCACCACTGAGAACAACCGAGCTCCATCCTCTTTGGAACCCCCCTTCACGTAGTTGAAGGCTGCTATCAAATCCCCCCTCATTCTTCTCTTCTGGAGACTAAACAATCCCAGTTCCCTCAGCCTCTCCTCAAAAGTCATGTGCTCCAGACCCCTAATCATTTTTGTTGCTCTCCGCTGGACTCTTTCCAATTTTTCCACATCCTTCTTGTAGTGTGGGGCCTGTCGGAGAAAAACAGAGTTCTCACTATTTGTTTAGGTACAGCAAGTCAGATGCTTTATTAACTCTCACAATTGCCCAGAGGGAGAGAGCTAAGCACGTCTCTCCCAGGTAACTAATTACAGCAAGCATTTATACCTTTCATTACAGAAATAACGAGGGACAGCTGCGTTTTGTTTATACATAGGCCATCTTGATATCTCATTTCTTCACTTGTTTTGACTCTTGCCAACATACAATATTTTCTATACCTTATCTACACAAGGTCTTCTACACCTTATCTATACCAGGTCATAATGACTTCTTACACAGTTCTTTCTCACCCACCTCACACATTCCTCGCTTCTACAAATCTCGCGTTATTAGGGTTACAGTTAGCCTAACTCTTGCTAACGAACTGTCATTCATTGCATCCCCTTCCTGTCAGCTCTTTCTCTGCTTCCACAGGCCCAAAACTGGACACAGTAATCTAGATGAGGCCTCACCAATGTCGAATAAAGGGGAACGATCACGTTCCTCGATCTGCTGGCAATGCCCCTACTTATACAGCCCAAAATGCCGTTAGCCTTCTTGGCAACAAGAGCACACTGTTGACTCATATCCAGCTTCTCGTCCACTGTGACCCCTAGGTCCTTTTCTGCAGAACTGCTACCTAGCCATTCGGTCCCTAGTCTGTAGCAGTGCATGGGATTCTTCCGTCCTAAGTGCAGGACTCTGCACTTGTCCTTGTTGAACTTCATCAGGTTTTTTTTGGCCCAATCCTCTAATTTGTCTAGGTCCCTCTGTATCCGATCCCTACCCTCTAGCGTATCTACCACGCCTCCTAGTTTAGTGTCATCTGCAAACTTGCTGAGAGTGCAGTCCACACCATCCTCCAGATCATTAATAAAGATATTAAACAAAACCGGCCCCAGGACCGACCCTTGGGGCACTACTCCGCTTGAAACCGGCTGCCGACTAGACATGGAGCCATTGATCACTACCCGTTGAGCCCGACGATCCAGCCAGCTTTCTATCCACCTTACAGTCCATTCATCCAGCCCATACTTCTTTAACTTGGTGGCAAGAATACTGTGGGAGAGCGTATCAAAAGCTTTGCTAAAGTCAAGGAATAACACATCCACTGCTTTCCCCTCATCCACAGAGCCAGTTATCTCATCGTAGAAGGCAATTAGGTTAGTCAGGCACGACTTCCCCTTGGTGAATCCATGCTGACTGTTCCTGATCACTTTCCTCTCCTCTAAGTGTTTCATCATTGATTCCTTGAGGACCTGCTCCATGATTTTTCCAGGGACTGAGGTGAGGCTGACTGGCCTGTAGTTCCCCGGATCCTCCTCCTTCCCTTTTTTAAAGATGGGCACAACATTAGCCTTTTTCCAGTCATCCGGGACCTCCCTCGATCGCCATGAGTTTTCAAAAATAATGGCTAATGGCTGTGCAATCTCATCCGCCAAGTCCTTTAGCACCCTCGGATGCAGCGCATCCAGCCCCATGGAGTTGTGCACATCCAGTTTTTCTAAATAGTCCCGAACCACTTCTTTCTCCACAGAGGGCTGGTCACCTTCTCCCCATATTGTGCTGCCCAGTCCAGCAGTCTGGGAGCTGACCTTGTTCGTGAAGACAGAGGCAAAAAAAGCATTGAGTACATTAGCTTTTTCCACATCCTCGGTCACTAGGTTGCCTCCCTCATTCAGTAAGGGGCCCACACTTTCCTTGACTTTCTTCTTGTTGCTAACATACCTGAAGAAACCCTTCTTGTTACTCTTAACATCTCTTGCTAGCTGCAACTCCAAGTGTGATTTGGCCTTCCTGATTTCACTCCAGCATGCCTGAGCAATATTTTTATACTCCTCCCTGGTCATTTCTCCAATCTTCCACTTCTTGTAAGCTTCTTTTTTGCGTTTAAGATCAGCAAGGATTTCACTGTTTAGCCAAGCTGGTCGCCTGCCATATTTACTATTCTTTCTACACATCGGGATGGTTTGTTCCTGCAACCGCAATAAGGATTCTTTAAAATACAGCCAGCTCTCCTGGACCCCTTTGCCCTTCATGTTATTCTCCCAGGGGATCCTGCCCATCTGTTCCCTGAGGGAGTCAAAGTCTGCTTTTCTGAAGTCCAGGGTCCATATTCTGCTGCTCTCCTTTCTTCCTTGTGTCAGGATCCTGAACTCGATCATCTCATGGTCACTGCCTCCCAGGTTCCCTTCCACTTTTGCTTCCCCTACTAATTCTTCCCTGTTTGTGAGCAGCAGGTCAAGAAAAGCTCTGCCCCTAGTTGGTTCCTCCAGCACTTGCACCAGGAAATTGTGCCCTACACGTTCCAAAAACTTCCTGGATTGTCTGTGCACCGCTGTATTGCTCTCCTAGCAGATATCAGGGTGATTAAAGTCTCCCATGAGAACCAGGGCCTGCGATCTAGCAACTTCTGCTAGTTGCCAGAAGAAAGCCTCGTCCACCTCATCCCCCTGGTCTGGTGGTCTATACCAGACTCCAACCACGACATCCCCCTTGTTGTTCACACTTCTCAACTTTATCCAGAGACTCTCAGGTTTTTCTATAGTTTCATACCGGACCTCTGAGCACTCATACTCCTCTCTTACATACAATGCAACTCCCCCACCTTTTCTGCCCTGCCTGTCCTTCCTGAACAGTTTATATCCATCCATGACAGTACTCCAGTCATGTGAGTTATCCCACCAAGTCTCTGTTATTGCTTCAGCAAGTCTCCTTCTCGAGGCCTCTCTTTGAGGACTGAGAGAGTATTAGTGTTCAAATGTGTGAGTGCGAGCAGGAACCTCTTTGGAGTTTTCTCCTTTCCTTTGACGGATTTTACTAGAAAACAGACGTCCCTATTTAGAAGGTAAGAGCCTCCAAGAGGTTTTGGAAGCTGCTCAGTCAGGTCCATCTGGTGCCAGCTGAATTCTAGGCATGGAAAACACTAGTTTAAGGTGGCAGAATTTTATTCCCTCTGTGGGAGTTTGTCCCGTAGAATCACAGGGGACATTAGTGTTTCTCATTTTCGTTTTACCTTTTCCTCCATCCCCCCTTCCTTTCTCTTCATATCTTACTTCTTTTGTCCTTTCTCCTGTTCCCCTTTCACCACCAGGAGTGGTGTGTGTGTGTGTGTGTGTTTGTGTGTGTGTTGCTGGGGGTGCTCTTCACCTCCCCTTGTGGGGAGTTCATCCAAAACTGTATGGTTGAAATAGTGCTTGGACTCCACTGACACTAGATGCTGCCATCCTGTGGCTTAGCATTAGTGTCTTGGATGATTTCAGACAATATCTCAACCTCCCCGCAACGCACTTCACTGCTGGCAGAATTCCTCCTGCCCCCCCCTGCTAAAGCCGCCTCCCTGCCCAACCTGGGTGGGGGTGGAGAAGAGGGTTCTGATAACTTGAGCTGTGGTTTGGTGGTGGAACAGCTGTCAAGGGCACTGAGGGGGAGGTAGCAGGAGCTCACCTTACAAGGAGTGGGGTTGGCACTGGAGGTTACTAGAAAGGACAAGAAGACTCCATTCTGGGGTTGAGGAGGTGAATTCATCCCTCAGTGGTCGGCAGGTGCTGGGTGGAAATACTGCTGGTTCCAGGTGCCCTTAATTCCTCCTGATTCCTCGGGGCGTTTGAGTCTCTGACAGGTTCTCGTTCCCTTGCAGCAGGAGGACGTCACGGCCAAAGCTATGCACCAGCTCCGCATCATCCGGCACTTGCGCCAGGTGCCTGAGACACTGCAGGGGCTGTGCCTCTGAGGCCATCAGCAACTCCCGCTCCCTGCTGCAGGTACTGCTCTTAACATGACTGTCTGGGATGACTTGGGGCAAGGTCTCAACCTCCCCGCAACGCACTTTTCTGCTTTCAGAATCCCTGCTGCCCCCCCTCCTAGATCCGCCTCCCTGCCCAACCTGGGTGGGGGTGGAGAAGAGGGTTCTGATAACTTGAGCTGTGGTTTGGAGGTGGAACAGCTGTCAAGGGCACTGAGCAGGAGGTAGCAGGAGCTCATCCTACAAGGAGTGGGGTTGGCACTGGAGGTTACTAGAAAGGACAAGAAGATTCCATTCTGGGGTTGAGGAGGTGAATTGCTCAAAGGTGTTAGGGAGGTGGTGACCTCAGAGAGAGATGCTGATATCAGCGAGGCAGGACAGGGGCCCAGGGCCAGGGGAACCTCAGAGACCCCTGTGGCTTTGCTTCAGGAAGTCTCCTTCTCGAGGTCTCTCTTTGAGGACTGAGAGAGTATTAGGGTTCACATATGTGAATGCGAGGAGGAACCTCTTTCGAGTTGTTTCCTTTTACTGATTTTACTAGAAAACAGACGTCCCTGTTGAGAAAGTAAGTGCCTCGGAGAGGTTTGTAACCTGTTCAGTCTGATCCACCTGGTGCCAGCTGAATTCTAGGCATGGAAAACAGTAGTTTAAGATTGCAGAATTTTATTGCATCCCTTGGATTTTGTGCCGTAGAATCACTGGGGACATTAGGGTTTGTCCTTTTTGTTTTACCTTTTCCTCCATCCCTCCTTCCTTTCTCTTCATCTCTTACTTCTTTTCTCCTTTCTCCTGTTCCTCAAAAACTGTGGGGTTGAAATAGTGTTTGGACTCCACTGACACTAGATGCTGCCATCCTGTGGCTTAGCATTAATGTCTGGGATGACTTGGGGCAAGATCTCAACTTCCCCTCAACCCACTTCACTGCTGCCAGAATCCCTCCTGCCCCCCCTGCTAGAGCCGCCTCCCTGGCCAACCTGGGTGGGGGTGGAGAACAGTGTTTTTTTCATACATTCATAGATTCTAGGACTGGAAGGGACCTAGAGAAGTCATCGAGTCCAGTCCCCTGCCCGCATGGCAGGACCAAATACCATCTAGACCATCCCTGATAGACATTTATCTAACCTACTCTTAAATATCTCAAGAGATGGAGATTCCACAACCTCCCTCGGCAATTTATTCCAGTGTTTAACCACCCTGACAGTTAGGAACTTTTTCCTAATGTCCAACCTAGACCTCCCTTGCTGCAGTTTAAACCCTTTGCTTCTGGTTCTATCCTTAGAGGCTAAGGTGAACAAGTTTTCTCCCTCCTCCTTATGACACCCTTTTAAATACCTGAAAACTGCTATCATGTCTCCTCTCAGTCTTCTCTTTTCCAAACTAAACAAACCCAATTCTTTCAGCCTTCCTTCATAGGTCATGTTCTCAAGACCTTTAATCATTCTTGTTGCTCTTCTTTGGACCCTTTCCAATTTCTCCACATCTTTTTTAAAATGCGGTGCCCAGAACTGGACACAATACTCCAGCTGAGGCCTAACCAGAGCAGAGTAGAGCGGAAGAATGACTTCTCGTGTCTTGCTCACAACACACCTGTTAATACATCCCAGAATCAGGTTTGCTTTTTTTGCAACAGCATCACACTGTTGACTCATATTTAGCTTGTGGTCCACTATAACCCCTAGATCCCTTTCTGCCGTACTCCTTCCTAGACAGTCTCTTCCCATTCTGTATGTGTGAAACTGATTGTTCCTTCCTAAGTGGAGCACTTTGCATTTGTCTTTGTTAAACTTCATCCTGTTTAACTCAGACCATTTCTCCAATTTGTCCAGATCATTTTGAATTATGACCCTGTCCTCCAAAGCAGTTGCAATCCCTCCCAGTTTGGTATCATCCGCAAACTTAATAAGCGTACTTTCTATGCCAATATCTAAGTCGTTGATGAAGATATTGAACAGCGCCGGTCCCAAAACAGACCCCTGCGATACCCACTCGTTATGCCTTTCCAGCAGGATTGGGAACTATTAATAACAACTCTCTGAGTACGGTTATCCAGCCAGTTATGCACCCACCTTATAGTAGCCCCATCTAAATTGTATTTGCCTAGTTTATCAATAAGAATATCATGCGAGACCGTATCAAATGCCTTACTAAAGTCTAGGTATACCACATCCACAGCCTCACCCTTATCCACAAGGCTCGTTATCCTATCAAAGAAAGCTATCAGATTGGTTTGACGTGATTTGTTCTTCACAAATCCATGCTGGCTGTTCCCTATCACCTTACCACCTTCCAAGTGTTTGCAGATGATTTCCTTAATTACTTGCTCCGTTATCTTCCCTGGCACAGAAGTTAAACTCACTGGTCTGTAGTTTCCTGGGTTGTTTTTATTTCCCTTTTTATAGATGGGCACTATATTTGCCCTTTTCCAGTCTTCTGGAATCTCTCCCGTCTCCCATGATTTTCCAAAGATAATAGCTAGAGGCTCAGATACCTCCTCTATTAGCTCCTTGAGTATTCCAGGATGCATTTCATCAGGCCCGGGTGACTTGCAGGCATCTAACTTTTCTAAGTGATTTTTAACTTGTTCTTTTTTTATTTTATCTGCTAAACCTACCCCCTTCCCATTAGCATTCACTATGTTAGGCATTCCTTCAGACTTCTCGGTGAAGACCGAAACAAAGAAGTCATTAAGCATCTCCGCCATTTCCAAGTTTCCTGTTACTGTTTCTCCCTCTTCACTAAGCAGTGGGCCTACCCTGTCTTTGGTCTTCCTCTTGCTTCTAATGTATTGATAAAAAGTCTTCTTGTTTCCCTTTATTCCCGTAGCTAGTTTGAGCTCATTTTGTGCCTTTGCCTTTCTAATCTTGCCCCTGCATTCCTGTGTTGTTTGCCTATATTCATCCTTTGTAATCTGTCCCAGTTTCCATTTTTTATATGACTCCTTTTTGTTTTTTAGATCATGCACGATCTCATGGTTAAGCCAAGGTGGTCTTTTGCCACATTTTCTATCTTTCCTAACCAGCGGAATAGCTTGCTTTTGGGCCCTTAATAGTGTCCCTTTGAAAAACTGCCAACTCTCCTCAGTTGTTTTTCCCCTCAGTCTTGATTCCCATGGGACCTTACCTATCAGCTCTCTGAGCTTACCAAAATCTGCCTTCCTGAAATCCATTGTCTCTATTTTGCTGTTCTCCCTTCTACCCTTCCTTAGAATTACAAACTCTATGATTTCATGATCACTTTCACCCAGGCTGCCTTCTACTTTCAAATTCTCATCGAGTTCCTCCCTATTTGTTAAAATCAAGTCTAGAACAGCTTCCCCTCAGTAGCTTTTTCAACCTTCTGAAATAAAAAGTTGTCTTCAATGCAGTCCAGGAATTTGTTGGATAGACTGTGCCCCGCTGTGTTATTTTCCCAACATATAGCCGGATAGTTGAAGTCCCCCATCACCACCAAATCTTGGGCTTTGGATGATTTTGTTAGTTGCTTAAAAAAAGCCTCATCCACCTCTTCCACCTGGTTAGATGGCCTGTAGTAGACTCCTAGCATGACATCTCCCTTGTTTTTTACCCCTTTTAGCCTAACCCAGAGACTCTCAACACTTCCGTCTCCTATGTCCATCTCTACCTCAGTCCAAGTGTGTACATTTTTAATATACAAGGCAACACCTCCTCCCTTTTTCCCCTGTCTATCCTTCCTGGGCAAGCTGTACCCATCCACACCAACATTCCAATCATGTGTATTATCCCACCAAGTTTCAGTGATGCCAACAATGTCATAGTTGTATTTATTTATTAGCACTTCCAGTTCTTCCTGCTTATTCCCCATACTTCTCGCATTTGTATATAGACATCTAAGATACTGGTTTGATCTTTCCTCCCAGTTTTGTCCTGACCCTCCTTTCCCTCTGACAATATAGCCCACACTCCCTCTCGTTTTTGACCCATCTCCCCGGTCTCCATGTTCCCCACTTACCTGTGGGCTTTGCTCACCTGTCCCCGTCGAACCTAGTTTAAAGCCCTCCTCACTAGGTTAGCCAGTCTGTGTCCAAAGGTACTAATAACTTGAGCTGTGGTTTGGAGGTGGAACAGCTGTCAAGGGCACTGAGGGGGAGATAGCAGGAGCTCATCCTTCAAGGAGGGGGGTTGGCACTGGAGGTTACTAGAAAGGACAAGAAGACTCCATTCTGGGGTTCAGGAGGTGAATTTATCCCTCAGTGGTGGGCAGGTGATGGGTGGAAGTAGTGCTGGTTCCAGGTGCCCTTAATTCCCGCTGATTCCTCGGGGCGTTTGAGTCTCTGACAGGTTCTCGTTCCATTGCAGCAGGAGGACGTCCGGCCAAAAGTGATGCACCAGCTCCGCATCATCCGGCACTTGCGCCAGATTCCTGAGACACTGCAGGGGCTGTGCCTCTGAGGCCATCAGCAACTCCTGCTCCCTGCTGCAGGTACTGCTCTGGCTCACTGTAAATGGGGTGCTAGTGGAAGGGGAAATGGAGCCCCCTGGCACTCACTAAAAGGGAAAGTGGTGGATTCTCCATCTCTTGATGTCATTGAAGGAAGACTAGATGCCTTTCTGCAATGTGTGTGCCCAAAAAGTAACTATTGTACTATACAGCAAGCCTATGGTATGCAAGGGGTTAGATGAGATGCTCTAAAGGTCTCTTCTGGCCATAAAGTCCCCTAATTTTGGAAACACTGAGTGTAGCATTAGGAGCAGCCTCTGATGTTTTACCGTCTAGCCGGCTTGCTTCCTAGAATGAACAGGCATTGAGTGGGGTGATCCACAGAGAGTAGCTGAAACCTTCAAAGTGTCAGGCCAGCAGCAGGACATTAGCACTTCCGGGGAAGGGTGGGTGTGGCAGTGATATCACAAAGGCCTTTTTCAGGACGTCAGCCTATTGGTCAAAGGTGTTAGGGAGGTGGTGACCTCCGAGAGAGATGCTGACATCAGCCTGGCAGGACAGGAGCACAGGGCCAGGGAAACCTCAGAGACCCCTGTGGCTTTGCTTCAGCAAGTCTCCTTCTCGAGGTCTCTCTTTGAGGACTGAGAGAGTGTTAGGGTTGACGTATGTGAGTGTGAGCAGGAGCCTCTTTCGAGTTTTCTCCTTTCCTTTGACGGATTTTACTAGAAAACAGACGTCCCTATTTAGAAGGTAAGAGCCTCCAAGAGGTTTTGGAACCTGCTCAGTCTGATCCATCTGGTGCCAGCTGAATTCTAGGCATGGAAAACAGTAGTTTAAGATGGCAGAATTTTATTCCCTCCCTGGGATTTTGTCCCGTAGAATCACTGGGGACATTAGGGTTTGTCCTTTTCGTTTTACCTTTTCCTCCATCCCCCCTTCCTTTCTCTTCATCTCTTACTTCTTTTGTCCTTTCTCCTGTTCCCCTTTCACCACCAGGAGTGGTGTGTGTGTGTGTGTGTGTGTGTGTGTGTGTGTGTGTGTGTGTGTGTTTGTGTGTGTGTTGCTGGGGGTGCTCTTCACCTCCCCTTGTGGGGAGTTCATCCAAAACTGTATGTTTGAAATAGTGCTTGGACTCCACTGACACTAGATGCTGCCATCCTGTGGCTTAGCATTAGTGTCTGGGATGACTTGGGGCAAGATCTCAACCTCCCCTCAACCCACTTCACTTCTGGCAGAATCCCACCTGCCCCACCGCTAGAGCCGCCTCGATGCCCAACCTGGTTGGGGGTGCAGAAGAGGGTTCTGATAACTTGAGGTTTGGTTTGGAGGTGGAACAGCTGTGAAGAACACTGAGGGGGAGGTAGCAGGAGCTAATCCTACAAGGAGGGGGGTTGGCACTGGAGGATACTAGAAAGGACAAGAAGACTCCATTCTGGGGTTCAGGAGGTGAATTCATCCCTCAGCGGTGGGCAGGTGGTGGGTGGAAATACTGCTGGTTCCAGGTGCCCTTAATTCCCCCTGATTCCTCGGGACCTTTGAGTCTCTGACAGGTTCTCGTTCCCTTGCAGCAGGAGGACGTCACGGCCAAAGTGATGCACCAGCTCCGCATCATCCGGCACTTGCGCCAGGTGCCTGAGACTCTGCAGGGGCTGTTCCTCTGAGGCCTTCAGCAACTCCCGCTCCCTGTTGCAGGTACTGCTCTGGCTCACTGTAAATGGGGAGCTAGTGGAAGGGGAAATGGAGCCCCCTGGCCCTCACTAAAAGGGAAAGTGGTGGATTCTCCATCTCTTGATGTCATTGAATGAAGACTAGATGCCTTTCTGGAATGTGTGTGCCCAAAAAGTAACTATTGTACTATACAGTAAGCCTATGATATGCAGCGGGTTAGATTAGATGCTCTAAAGGTCTCTTCTGACCATAAAGTCTACTAATTTTGGAAACACTGAGTGTAGCATTGGGAGCAGCCTCTGATGTTTTACTGTCTAGCCCGCTTGCTTCCTAGAATGAGGATGCATTGAGTGGGGTGATCCACAGAGAGTAGCTCAAACCTTCAAAGTGTCAGGCCAGTAGCAGGACGTTAGCACTTTAGGGTTTGGTTGGGTGTGGCAGTGATATCACAAAGGCCTTATCCTGGACCTCAGCCTATGGGTCAAAGGTGTTAGGGAGGTGGTTACCTGAGAGAGAGATGCTGACATCAGCCAGGCAGGACAGGAGCGCAGGGCCAGGGAAACCTCAGAGACCCCTTTGGCTTTGCTTTAGCAAGTCTCCTTCTCGAGGTCTCCCTTTTTAGGACTCAGAGAGTATTAGGGTTCAAGTATGTGAGTGCGAGGAGGAACCTCTTTCGAGTTTCTCCTTTTATTGATTTTACTAGAAAACAGACGTGCCTGTTGAGAAGGTAAGAACCTTGGAGAGGTTTTTAACCTGCTCAGTCTGCAGTCTGATCCATCTGGTGCCAGCTGAATTCTAGGCATGGAAAACACTAGTTCAAGGTGGCAGAATTTTATAGCCCACCTGGGATTTTGTGCCGTAGAATCACTGGGGACATTAGGGTTTGTCCTTTTCGTTTTACCTTTTCCTCCATCCCTCCTTGCTTTCTCTTGTTCCCCTCCCACCACCAGGAGTGGTGTGTGTGTGTGTGTTGCTGGGGGTGCTCTTCACCTCCCCTTGTGGGAAGTTGACACTGCAAGGGCTGTGCCTCTGTGGACATCAGCAACTCCCACTCCCTGCTGCAGGTACTGCTCTGGCTCACTGTAAATGGGGTGCTAGTGGAAGGGGAAATGGAACCCCCTGGCCCTCACTAAAAGGGAAAGTGGTGGATTCTCCATCTCTTGATGTCATTGAATGAAGACTAGATGCCTTTCTGGAATGTGTGTGCCCAAAGAGTAACTATTGTACTATACAGGAAGCCTATGATATGCAGGGGCTTAGATTAGATGCTCTAAAGGTCCCTTGTGGCCATAAAGTCTACTAATTTTGGAAACACTGAGTGTAGCATTGGGAGCAGCCTCTGATGTTTTACTGTCTAGCCCACTTGCTTCCTAGAATGAAGACGCATTGAGTGGTGTGATCCACAGAGAGTAGCTCAAACCTTCATAGTGTCAGGCCAGCAGCAGGACATTAGCACTTAAGGGTTTGATTGGTGGCAGTGATATCACAAAGGTCTTTTGCAGGACCTCAGCATATTGGTCAAAGGTGTTAGGGAGGTGGTAACCTCAGAGAGAGATGCTGCCATCAGCGAGGCAGGACAGGGCGCATGGCCAGGGAAACCTCAGAGACCCCTGTGGCTTTGCTTCAGCAAGTCTCCTTCTCGAGGTTTCTCTTGAGGACTGAGAGAGTATTAGGATTCACGTATTTGAGTGAGAGCAGGAGCCTCTTTCGAGTTGTCTCCTTTCCTTTTACTGATTTTACTAGAAAACAGACATCCCTGTTTAGAAAGTAAGAGCCTCCAAGAGGTTTTGGAACCTGCTCAGTCTGATCCATCTGGTGCCAGCTGAATTCTAGGCATGGAAAACACTAGTTCAAGGTGGCAGAATTTTAATCCCTCCCTGTAATTTTGTCTGGTAGAATCACTGGGCACATTAGGGTTTGTCCTTTTCGTTTTACCTTTTCCTCCATCCCTCCTTCCTTTCTCTTTATCTCTTACTTCTTTTGTCCTTTCTCTTGTTCCCCTCCCACCACCAGGAGTGGTATATATGTGTGTGTGTGTGTGTGTGTGTGTGTGTTGCTGGGGGTGCTCATTACCTCTCCTTGTGGGAAGTTCATCGAAAACTGTGGGGTTGAAATAGTGTTTGGACTCCACTGACACTAGATGCTGCCATCCTGTGGCTTAGCATTAGTGTCTGGGATGACTTGGGGCAAGATCTCAACCTCCCCTCAACCCACTTCACTGCTGCCAGAATCCCTCCTGCCCCCCCTGCTAGAGCCGCCTCCCTGCCCAACCTGGGAGGGGGTGGAGAAGAGGGTACTGATAACTTGAGCTGTGGTTTGGAGGTGGAACAGCTGTCAAGAACACTGAGTGGGAGGAAGCAGGAGCGCACCCTAGAAGGAGGGGGGTTGGCACTGGAGGTTACTAGAAAGGACAAGAAGACTCCATTCTGGGGTTCAGGAGGTGAATTCATCCCTCAGTGGTGGGCAGGTGCTGAGTGGAAATACTGCTGGTTCCAGGTGCCCTTAATTCCCCCTGATTCCTCGGGGCGTTTGAGTCTCTGACAGGTTCTCGTTCCCTTGCAGGAGGAGGACGTCACGGCCAAAGTGATGCACCCGCATTATCCGCCACTTGCGCCAGGTGCCTGAGACACTGCAGGGGCTGCGCCTCTGAGGCCTTCAGCATCTCCTGCTCCCTGCTGCAGGTACTGCTCTGTCTCCCTGTAAATGGCGAGCTAGTGGAAGGGGAAATGGAGCCCCCTGGCACTCACTAAAAGGGAAAGTGGTGGATTCTCCAACTCTTGATGTCATTGATTGAAGACTAGATGCCTTTCTGGAATGTGTGTGCCCAAAAAGTAACTATTGTACTATACTGGAAGCCTATGATATGGAGGGGGTTAGATGAGATGCTGTAAAGGTCTCTTCTGGCCAGAAAGTCTCCTACCTTTGGAAACACTGAGTGTAGTATTGGGAGCAGCCTGTGATGTTTTACTGTCTAGCCGGCTTGCTTCCTAGAATGAAGACGCATTGAGTGGGGTGATCCACACAGAGTAGCTCAAACCTTCAAAGTGTCAGGCCAGCAGCAGGACATTAGCACTTCAGGGTTTGGTTGGGTGTGGCAGTGACATCACAAAGGCCTTTTGCAGGACGTCAGCTTATTGGTCAAATGTGTTAGGGAGGTGGTGACCTCAGAGAGAGATGCTGACATCAGAGAGAGATGCTGACATGAGGGCCAGGGAAACCTCAGAGACCTGGAAGGGGAAATGGAGCCCCCTGGCACTCAGTGAAAGGGAAAGTGGTGGATTCTCCATCTCTTGAAGTCATTGAATGAAACTAGATGCCTTTCTGGAATGTTTGTGCCCAAAAAGTAACTATTGTCCTATACAGGAAGCCTATGATATGCAGGGGGTTAGATGAGATGCTCTAAAGGTCTCTTCTGGCCATAAAGTGTATTAATTTTGGAAACACTGAGTGTAGCATTGGGAGCAGCCTCTAATGTTTTACTGTCTAGCTAGCTTGCTTCCTAGAATGAAGGCGAATTTTGTGGTGTGATCCACAGAGCGTAGCTCAAACGTTCAAAGTGTCAGGCCAGCAGCAGGACATGAGCACTTTAGGGTTTGGTTGGGTGTGGCAGTGATATCACAAAGGCTTTTTCAAGGACCTCAGCGTACTGGTCAAAGGTGTTAGGGAGGTGGTGACCTCAGAGAGAGATGCTGTCTTCAGCCAGGGAGGACAGGGGCTTACAACCAGGGAAACCTCAGAGACCCCTGTGGCTTTGCTTCAGCAAGTCTCCTTCTCGAGGTTTCTTTTTGAGGACTGAGAGAGTGTTAGGGTTGACGTATGTGAGTGCGAGCAGGAGCCTCTTTCGAGTTTTCTCCTTTCCTTTTACTGATTTTACTTGAAAATTAGAAGGTAAGAGCCTCCAAGAGGTTTTGAAACCTGCTCAGTCTGATCCATCTGGTGCCAGCTGAATTCTCGGCATGGAAAACAGTAGTTTAAGGTGGCAGAATTTTCTTCCCTCCCTGGAATTTTGTCCCGTGGAATCACTGGGGACACTAGGGTTTGTCCTTTTCGTTTTACCTTTTCCTCCATCCCTCCTTCCTTTCTCTTCATCTCTTACTTCTTTTGTCCTTTCTCTTGTTCCCCTCCCACCTCCAGGAGTGGTGTGTGTGTTGCTGGGGGTGCTCTTCACCTCCCCTTGTGGGAAGTTGATCCAAAACTGTCGGGTTCAAATAGTGCTTGGACTCCACTGACACTAGATGCTGCCATCCTGTGGCTTAGCATTAGTGTCTGGGACAACTTGGGGCAAGATCTCAACTTCCCCGCAACCCACTTCACTGCTGGCAGAATCCCTCCTGCCCCCCCTGCTAGGGCCGCCTCCCTGCGCAACCTGGGTTGGGCTGGAAAAGAGGGTTCTGATAACTTGAGCTGTGGTTTGAAGGTAGAACAGCTGTTAAGGGTACTGAGGGGGAGGTAGCAGGAGCTCACCCTACAGGGTGGTGGGTTGGCACTGGAGGTTACTAGAAAGGACAAGAAGACTCCATTCTGGGGTTCAGGAGGTGAATTCATCCCTCAGTGGTGGGCAGGTAGTCAGTTTAAATACTGCTGGTTCCAGGTGCCCTTAATTCCCCCTGATTCCTCGGGGCGTTTGAGTCTCTGACAGGTTCTCGTTCCCTTGCAGGAGGAGGACGTCACGGCCAAAGTGATGCACCCGCATCATCCGGCACTTGCGCCAGGTGCCTGAGACACTGCAGGGGCTGCGCCTCTGAGGCCTTCAGCAACTCCCGCTCCCTTCTGCAGGTACTGCTCTGTCTCCCTGTAAATGGCGAGCTAGTGGAAGGGGAAATGGAGCCCCCTGGCACTCACTAAAAGGGAAAGTGGTGGATTCTCCATCTCTTGATGTCATTGAATGAAGACTAGATGCCTTTCTGAAATGTGTGCGCCCAAAAAGTAACTATTGTACTATACAGGAGGCCTATGATATGGAGGAGATTAGATGAGATGCTGTAAAGGTCTCTTGTGGCCAGAAAGTCTCCTACTTTTGGAAACACTGAGTGTAGTATTGGGAGCAGCCTCTGATGTTTTACTGTCTAGCCGACTTGCTTCCTAGAATGAAGACGCATTGAGTGGGGTGATCCACAGAGAGTACCTGTGTCAAGGCTGTATCCCCACTTTGAAGTTTAGGGTACAAATGTAGGGGCCTGCATGAAAACTTCTAAGCTTAACCACCATCCCAAGGCTAATTTCCTCCCCTGGGTAGCCTTGAGAAACCTTTCACCAATTCCCTGGTGAATACAGATCCAAACCCCTTGGATCTTAAAACAAGGAGAAATTAACTATCCCCCCTCCTTCCTCCCACCAACTTCTGGTAAATACAGATCCAACCCCCTTGGATCTTAAAACAAGGAGAAATTAACCATCCCCCCTCCTTCCTCCCGCCAACTCCTGGTGAATCAAGATCCAAACTCCTTGGATCTTAAAACAAGGATAAATCAATCAGGTTCTTAAAAATAAGGCTTTTAATTAAAGAAAAAGGTAAAAATCATCTCTGTAAGATCAGTATGGAAATTAACCTTACAGGGTAATCAAACTTAAAGAGCTCAGAGGACTCCCCTCTAGTCTTAGGTTCAAAGTATAGCAAACAAAGATAAACACTCTAGTAAAAGGTACATTTACAAGTTGAGAAAACAAAGGAAAACTAACACGCCTTGTTTGAAATAGGAGAGACTTGTTTAGAAAGATGTGGAGAACCTGGATTGATGTCTGGTCCCTCTCAGTCCCGAGGGCGAACACCCACACAAACAAAGAACACAAACAAAAGCCTTCCCCTCCCCAAGATTTGAAAGTATCTTGTCCCCTTATTGGTCCTTTAGGTCAGATGCCAGCCAGGTTACCTGAGCTTCTTAACCCTTTACAGGGAAAAGGATTTTGGAGTCTCTGGCCAGGAGGGATTTTATAGTACTGTACACAGGACAGCTGTTAACCTTCCCTTTATAGTTATGACAACCTCAAACCTTCAAAGTGTCAGGCCAGCAGCAGGAAATTAGCACTTCAGGGTTTGGTTGGGTGTGGCAGTGACATCACAAAGGCCTTTTGCAGGATGTCAGCTTATTGGTCAAATGTGTTAGGGAGGTGGTGACCTCAGAGAGAGATGCTGACATCAGCCAGGCAGGACAGGGGCCCAGGGCCAGGGAAACCTCAGAGACCCCTGTGGCTTTGCTTCAGCAAGTCTCCTTCTCGAGGTCTCTCTTTGAGGACTGAGAGAGTATTAGGGCTGACGTATGTGAGTGCGTGCAGGAGCCTCTTTCGAGTTTTCTCCTTTCCTTTTACTGATTTTACTAGAAAACAGACGTCCCTGTTAAGAAGTTAAGAGCCTCGGAGAGGTTTGTAACCTTTTCAGTCTGATCCACCTGGTGCCAGCTGAATTCTAGGCATGAAAAACACTAGCTCAAGGTGGCAGAATTTTATTCCCTCCCTGGGATTTTGTCCCGTGGAATCACTGGGGACATTAGGTTTTGTCCTTTTCGTTTTACCTTTTCCTCCATCCCTCCTTCCTTTCTCTTCATCACTTACTTCTTTTGTCCTTTCTCCTGTTCCCCTCCCACCACCAGGAGTGTGTGTGTGTGTGTGTGTGTGTGTGTGTGTGTGTGTGTGTTGTTGGCGGTGCTCTTCACCTCCCCTTGTGGAAAGTTGATCCAATACTGTGAGGTTGAAATAGTGCTTGGACTCCACTGACACTAGATGCTCCCATCCTGTGGCTTAACATTACTGTCTGCGATGACTTGGGGCAAGGTCTCAACCTCCCCGCAACGCACTTTTCTGCTTTCAGAATCCCACCTGCCCCCCCTGCTAGAGCCGCCTCCCTGCCCAACCTGGGTGGGGGTGGAGAAGAGGGTTCTGATAACTTGAGCTGTGGTTTGGAGGTGGAACAGCTGTCAAGGGCACTGAGCTGGAGGTAGCAGGAGCTCATCCTACAAGGAGTGGGGTTGGCACTGGAGGTTACTAGAAAGGACAAGAAGACTCCATTCTGGGGTTGAGGAGGTGAATTGCTCAAAGGTGTTAGGGAGATGGTGACCTCAGAGAGAGATGCTGACATGAGCCAGGCATGACAGGAGCACAGGGCCAGGGAAACCTCAGAGACCCCTGTGGTTTTGCTTCAGCAAGTCTCCTTCTCGAGGTCTCTCTTTGAGGACTGACAGAGTATTAGGGTTCACGTATGTGAGTGGGAGCAGGAGCCTCTTTCGAGTTTTCTCCTTTCCTTTTACTGATTTTACTAGAAATTAGTTAGAAGCAACAAAGCACATTTGGGGATTTTTCGATGGTTGGGGTCTCTGGTGATTGGTTCCATATAAGATGGGGAAAAAAAAATGGAGTCTCCTTCCTTGGAGGTTTTTAAGGCCCGGCTTGACAAAGACCTGGCTGGGATGATTTAGCTGGGAATTGGTCCTGCTCTGAGCATGGGGTTGGACTAGATGACTTCTTGAGGTCCCTTCCAACTCTGATATTCTATGATTCTATGATTCTATGAAAACAGACTTCCCTGTTGAGAAGGTAAGAGCCTCCAATAGGTTTTGGAACCTCCACAGTCTGATCCATCTGGTGCCAGCTGAATTCTAGGTATGGGAAACACTAGTTCAAGGTGGCAGAATTTTATTCCGTCCCTTGGATTTTATCCCGTAGAATCACTAGGGATATTAGCGTTTGTCCTTTTCATTTTACCTTTTCCTCCATCCCTCCTTCCTTTTTCTTCATCTCTTACTTCTTTTGTCCTTTCTCTTGTTCCCCTCCCACCACCAGGAGTGGTGTGTGTGTGTGTGTCTGTGTGTGTATTGCTGGGGGTTCTCTTCACCTCTCCTTGTGGGAAGTTCCTCTAAAACTGTGGGGTTGAAATAGTGCTTGGACTCCACTGACACAAGATGCTGCCATCCTGTGTCTTAGCATTAGTGTCTGGGATGACTTGGGGCAAGATCTCAACCTCCCCTCAACCTCTTCACTTCTGGCAGAATTCCTTCCGGCCCCCCCGCTAGAGCCGCCTCCATGCCCAACCTGGTTGGGGGTGGAGAAGAGGGTTCTGATAACTTGAGGTTTGGTTTGGAGGTGGAACAGCTGTCAAGAACACTGAGTGGGAGGAAGCAGGAGCGCACCCTAGAAGGAGGGGGGTTGGCACTGGAGGTTACTAGAAAGGACAAGAAGACTCCATTCTGGGGTTCAGGAGGTGAATTCATCCCTGAGTGGTGGGCAGGTGCTGAGTGGAAATACTGCTGGTTCCAGGTGCCCTTAATTCCCCCTGATTCCTCGGGGCGTTTGAGTCTCTGACAGGTTCTCGTTCCCTTGCAGGAGGAGGACGTCACGGCCAAAGTGATGCACCCGCATTATCCGCCACTTGCGCCAGGTGCCTGAGACACTGCAGGGGCTGCGCCTCTGAGGCCTTCAGCATCTCCTGCTCCCTGCTGCAGGTACTGCTCTGTCTCCCTGTAAATGGCGAGCTAGTGGAAGGCGAAATGGAGCCCCCTGGCCCTCACTAAAAGTTAAAGTGGTGGATTCTCCATCTCTTGATGTCATTGAATGAAGACTAGATGCCTTTCTGGAATGTGTGTGCCCAAAAAGTAACTATTGTACTATACAGAAGGCCTATGATATGGAGGAGATTAGATGAGATGCTGTAAAGGTCTCTTGTGGCCATAACGTCTACACATTTTGGAAACACTGAGTGTAGTATTGGGAGCAGCCTCTGATGTTTTACTGTCTAGCTAGCTTGCTTCCTAGAATGAAGACGAATTTTGTGGTGTGATCCACAGAGCGTAGCTCAAACCTTCAAAGTGTCAGGCAAGCAGCAGGACATGAGCACTTTAGGGTTTGGTTGGGTGTGGCAGTGATATCACAAAGTCTTTTTCAAGGACCTCAGCGTACTGGTCAAAGGTGTTAGGGAGGTGGTGACCTCAGAGAGAGATGCTGTCTTCAGCCAGGGAGGACAGGGGCTTACGACCAGGGAAACCTCAGAGACCCCTGTGGCTTTGCTTCAGCAAGTCTGCTTCTCGAGGTTTCTTT